>NC_084735.1:36287962-36387962 GCF_033978785.1 Entelurus aequoreus
ACGCACCCGGCAGAGGACAAGGCACGAGAAAAACGGGGGGCAGCCAGACCCCAAGCCAGCGAGAGACCACACCCCACACGGACAGAAAGGCGGGACGCCCCGCCTGAGGGGCCCGGAGACCCCCCGCAACCGGACGGGAAGACCGCCCCCGCCCTACCGGCAACAGGGCCCCCACGAGCCACCCCCCACCCCCGGAGAGCGCGGCGAGGCCACCCCACCCAAGCCGGCCGCCACAGGACCACCCAGCACGGGGCCACAGGAACCACCCACCCCACCCGCAGGGACCCCAACGATGGAGATGGAACAACCAGCAACCGCCCCGCCGAGTCCCCCCCCTGAGGTAGGGGAATAAATAAATAAAATAAATAAATACATAATAATAATAATAATAATAATATTAATAAAATATATTAAAAAAAAAAAAAAAAAAAAGGAAAAAAATAAATAAATAATTAAATCTATATATAAAATAAATCAATAAATAAATAAAAAAAGAATTAAAAGAAGATCACAGACATGCTGACACACAAGGTCGCTACCCCAACAACTGGCCGACTCGCAGCACCTCGGAATACCCTGCAGCACCAAGCCACCACAGTAGACGCAGGGACCAGACCCAGCAGGCCCCAACCAAAACGGGCACCCGGAAGGGATGGACGGCGGGACCCAGGAGCTCCAGACACACACAAATTCAGACACGCACAAATTCAACCTTACTTTCAATCAAATGGGCTAGCAACTGATTCTCAACATGCATATAGAACGGGCCACTCTACGTCCACTGCTCTTATACAAATGACGGACGATTGGCTTAATGCTATAGATAATTCTATGTTGGTTGGAGCTGTGCTGTTAGATTTTAGTGCTGGATTTGACGTGATTGACCACTCTCTTTTAATTGAGAAACTTAAATGTTATGGTTTTAATACTTCAAGTTTAATGTGGATACAGAGTTATTTGTCCTCAAGATCACAACAGGTGTATCTTAATGGCAGCTTGTCTAATAGCAGAAGTTTGGATTGTGGTGTTCCACAGGGAAGTTGCCTAGGACCTTTACTTTTTTCTATATTCACCAATGATTTACCTTGGGCTATCGGGCGTGCAAGATTGGTTCTTTATGCTGATGATGCAACCTTATATCATGCTGCACCATCATGCAGTGTACTTAATGTAGTATTGAGTGAGGAACTAAAAGCTGTGCATGACTGGACAGTATGTAACAGACTTGTCCTTAACACCTCAAAAACAAAAAGTATTATATTGGGGACTAGGCAAGGGTTATCTTGTGACCCAAAGTTGGATTTGAGGCTAGGTATTTCAACAGTTCAACAGGTCAGAAGTGCCAAGCTCCTTGGAGTGATGCTGGACTGCACTGTATCCTGGTCAAATCATATCAGTGATATAGTTACAAAGATGGGAAGGGCTGTTGGTATTTCCAGAAAATGTGCTGGTTTTGCTGATCCACCTCTTCTTTGTCAAATTGTTAAGAGTTTAGTCTTGTGTCATCTTGACTATTGTTCTACAGTCTGGGCGTCTGCTGCAAGTGGTGAGATCAGTAAGCTCCAGATTGTCCAGAATAGGGCAGCAAGGCTGGTTCTTGGTTGTTCACTAAGAACCAATGTGAACCAAATGCATGCTTCTCTTTCCTGGCTAACAGTGCAGAACAGGTTGTCGGCTAATACTCTTATATTGCTCAAATCAGTAACCGGTAGTAAAACTCCTGCTTTTCTCATGACCCAAATAGTTCACAGTAGCACTATACATAATCACAATACCAGGGCATCCAGTGAGGGGCATTTTGTACTCCCTCGTCCCAGGAAGAATGCTTTGCGGAAATCTTTTATTTATAGATCTTTATCGCTCTGGAATAACCTGCCTCGAATTCTCACCAGCATTGAAAGTAAACAGGTTTTTAAAAAGAGAGTAATATTTTATCTGAGTTTTTAAATTAGTTTGCTCGTTGATGATTTGTTTGGTTTTATATTGTGTAGTTATATTTATATGGTAATTATTATTCTGTGACTGTAAATTGTTTGCTTGTTTTTTTTATTGAGGCTTTTATTTTTTTCTGTATTGTGAAGTTATAATTATATGCTTTTACTTGTAATTATATTGAATTGTGGACCCCAGGAAGACTAGTGGGTTGTTGAGGCAACCAGCTAATGGGAATCCTTAATAAAAATCAAAATCAAAATCAAAACTAATTTCATACATCACATGAGCGATAAAGCCACTCATCTCTTGATCACAAGCATACGGTGTTTGGAAACGGAATCAATCCCTGGCAAAACATAGTGGAATTCACAGTCTTGGAGGATGTTTAATTTTGTGGGGGGAAAAAAGCACATAACAAACATGACATTGTTGACAAGACTTGTCATTTCAACAGTCAACTTTATAGCTTTAAGAAACACTCAAATAAATCAACAATATAAATTGTTGTAGTAACAGTCATGTTTTAAGAGCTAGCAGAGTAAGCAATTACGGAATCACGCAAAAAAACTAAACTCACCACTAGTACTCTGTTGCACCACCTTTGGCTTTTATATCAGCTTGCAGTCTCTGAGGTACAGACTTAACCAATGACAAACAGTACTCTTCATCAATCTTGCTCCAACGTTCTCTGATTGCTGTTGTCAGATCAGCTTTGCAGGTTTGAGTCTTATCATAGACCATTTTCTTCAATTTCCACCACAGATTTTCAATTGGATTGAGATCCAGCCATGACATTGACCTTATGTATCTTTCTTCAAGGAAAGTCTTCAGTTTTTGCTATATGGCAAGATGCATTATCTTGAAAAAAGAAGTCATCACCCCCAAACATCTTTTTGATTGATGGAATAAGAAAAGTTTCCAAAATGTCAATGTAAACCTGTGCATGTTTTGAAGATGTAATGACAGCACATCTCTCCACTGCCATTACTTGACATGCAGCTGCATATCATCAAGGACTGTGGACATTTGCATGTTTTCTTCAGGCAGTCGTCTTCATAAATCTCACTGGAACGGCACCAATAAAAGTTCCAGCATCATCACTTTTCCCATTGCAGATTCACGATTCATCGCTGAATGTGACTTTCATCCAGTCATCACAGCCCATGATTGCTTTCCTTAGCCCATTGGAACCTTGTTTTTTCTGTTTAGATGTTAATGACGGCTTTTGTTTAGCTTTTCTGTTTTTAAATCCCATTTCCTTCAGGCGGTTTCTTACACAGACTGTGATTCCAATTTCTGTCCATGTGTTCTTTGTTTGTTTTGCTGTGCATTTTCTGTTTTCAAGACATTTTGCTTTAAGTTTTCTGTCTTGACGCTTTGTAGTTTTCCTTGCCCTTTACAACCTTCCCATGTTGTTTAGACTTGGTACAGGTTTTAGACACAGCTGACTGTGACCAATCAACATATTTTGCAACATTGTGTGATGATTTACTTTCTTAAAGAAGTGTGATAATCCTCTTCTTGGTTTAAACTGATGTCTCTTGTGTTGAAGCCATGATTCATGTCGATCCACCTGGTGCAACAGCTCCCTAAGGTGTGAAAACTCATTTTTAACTGCAGGGTATTGAACAGATTTAATCCGATGCAGATGTTAGCTTTGAAAATTAAAATGTACAGGGTGATTCAGTTTTTCCCTCAGAATTGCATTATCATCAGGTCAGCTGCATTATGCCTCAAAGTTTTTGCATTCTACACTCATTTAGACAGACAAACTTAAATCTTAACTTCGCAAAATATATATTTATTGTATTTTGGTCATTTTAAGCATTTCCTCAGCACATTTATTTCCGTTTCCATAGCAGCACACTTCTGACTTCCGACAACACTTGTGTGTTCCTACTGCCGCAAACAAACCTAGTGTCTTCTAATCATGGCAGACTTGGTAACAGACAACGAAGATGACTGTTTTTGGACAAATAAAGATTCACAACCTTATCTTTTTGAAGCTGAAAATACGAAGGATGAACTACTGCGAGCATGAATGGTGTAATGGCCAGATGGAAGCCATTTCTTAGGAAACGTTTGCCAAAATGCACCTGAAAGATTCTCAGGCCATGAGAAACAACATTCTCTGGTCTGAAGAGACAAAGTTTGAACTCTTTGGGCATGAATGCCAGGCATCATGTTTGAAGGAAACCAGGCACCGCTCATCACCAGGCCAATACCATTTCTACAGTGAAGCATGGTGGTGGCAGAAACATGCTGTGGAGATGGTTTTCAGAACTGGGAGACTAGTCAAGATAGAGGGAAAGATGAATGCAGCAATGTACAGAGACATCCTGGATGAAAACCAATGCTTCTAATGCAACTTGATGGAGCTTGAGAGGTGCTGCAAAGAGGAATGAGCAAAGAGGAATGGGCGAAACTGCCCAAAGATAGGTGTGCCAAGCTTGTGGCATCGTATTCAAAAAGACTTGAGGCTGTAAGTGCTGCTTCCACCATCCTAGTCACTGCCGTTGTGTCCTTGGGCAAGACACTTTACCCACCTGCTCCCAGTGCCACCCACACTGGTTTAAATGTAACTTAGATATTGGGTTTTCACTATGTAAAGCGCTTTGAGTCACTAGAGAAAAGCGCTATATAAATATAATTCACTTCACTTCACTTCATTAACAATTTCCTAAGCAAATGCTGTGAATACTTATGTACATTGGATTTTTTAGTTTTAATAAATTTGAAAAAAATAAATAAATCACATTGTCGTTAGTGGCTGTTGTCTTTAGAATTTTGGGTACAACAATTACATTTTTCTATTTTGGAATAAGGCTGAAACATAACCAAATGTGGAAAGAGTGAAGCGCCGTGAATACTTCCTGGATGCACTGTATCTGGAAAAAAAACCCTGTATAATCTGGTTTTGTTTTTTGTTTTTAGTTTGTTCTTCTCACAAAAAGTGCCAACAAATTCAATATAAAGTGGCCAGAATATGAATTTAGATAATCAAATAATCTATCATTATTCACTTAAATATGATGATAAAAAGTTTTGCTTGACTTCAGAATGCAACCGAGAGTTTAGCTAAATTAACGTAGGATTATCATCAGTGGAATCATAATTAAACATAATTATCTCTATAATTATGTTATAGTATGGTATTTCGCTGTTATTAACTTTAATTAAGGGTCATTGAACATACCACAGTTGTGGGCAATGAGATGGAAAAATGAAATATGTACATAACTTTCTCCTCTGATGCCACAAATAGATGTATAATATTTGTACCTTTCTTCTAGCACTTTATTCTTGTTTCAAAATGTTTGATTTGGAGTGAGTGTGTGTGCGTGGCGGTGTGTGTGTGTGTGTGTGTGTGTGTGTGTGTGTGTGTGTGTGTGTGTGTGTGTGTCTGAACCCTTAACGGTAAGCTTTAATGATGTTAAAATATCTCTGTTAAGTGAACTGTTCAAAGCTATGTTTGCACTATCCTATATTTATTTGCAGACTATATTTATTTCATCTTACCATTTATGACATAGTTGTTCTATAACTTACATATTTGAATGAAAACAAATCTTCAAAGCCCAGGGACCCCCCCTGTGCTTGGGACTCTTGTACAACTTCCTTACCCTCCTTTTTCTACATAAAAAAAACCCCCACTAATAAAAGTAACAAGAACATTGTGGTGAGATAAAGTTCCAATTCCAATATTTTTAAGAAGTATTTTCTAAAACCATGTGACTGAATACAAACATACAAAACCCAAGGGTTTTGACCCAAAAATGACCAAGATCTTGTTTCACAAGGGGTCGTAGGTGCCTTCACATTACTCACAGGCCTTGGTTACAGACATTCTGGACATATGCTTGTGTTATTATTATTATAGTGTACACGTTCAGTATTAAAAAATATATATGAAGTACTGTAAGGAGCATTTTGAGAATTGGGAAGTGAAGTAATGCAGTGTTATGCAACAAAGAAAAGCAACAGTAATGTACTGAAATGACTTTTTGTGTTTGCTAAAACTATCAATGTGAAATTTATGTGTACACTTTCAGCTTTACATTTCATTTATCGTTATTTGTAATACCTTGATAAAGTAAACTGCCTGAAAATTGGAGTGCATGGACAGCACCAAATTGCAATTGAAATGCTTTTTGCCAGGCCTTCATCGCAGCTTGCTGCTTGTTTGTGGCTCATGATACCTTCACTTTTGTCTTCATTAAGTAAAAAAAAGATCAGATTCGTCATGATCCAAAGCACATGCGTCAAACATGGTCATGCTATAACAAATCATTACCTCCAGGATTTTGGGATATCACAATCGCGCCAATTCACACAAATTCAACCAATGGCCGTGAATAATGCACGGCCTTGCCGTTGCCCACAACTTTCCCGCACATTAACCAATCAGCTGCATTTTTCAGCAATGGAATTTGTCTCTGAACAGCATTCAACGTCAACTGTTTAATCAATCAATCAATCAATCAATCAATGTTTATTTATATAGCCCTAAATCACAAGTGTCTCAAAGGGCTGTACAAGCCACAAGGACATCCTCGGTACAGAGCCCACATACGGGCAAGGAAAACTCACCCCAGTGGGACGTCAATGTGAATGACTATGAGAAACCTTGGAGAGGACCGCATATGTGGGTACCCCCCCCCCTCTAGGGGAGACCGAAAGCAATGGATGTCGAGTGGGTCTGACATAATATTGTGAAAGTCCAGTCCACAGCGGATCCAACACATCAGCGAAAGTCCAGTCCATAGTGGGGCCAGCAGGAAACCATCCCGAGCGGAGACGGGTCAGCAGCGTAGAGATGTCCCCAACCGATGCACAGGCTAGCGGTCCACCCAGGGTCCCGACTCTGGACAACCAGCACTTCATCCGTGGCCACCGGACCTGTAGATCTCCCCCTCCATAAGGGAGAGGATAGCAGAGGAGAAAAGAAAAGAAAAGAAACTGCAGATCAACTGGTCTAAAAAGGGAGTCTATTTAAAGGCTAGAGTATACAAATGAGTTTTAAGATGGGACTTAAATGCTTCTACTGAGGTAGCATCTCTAACTTTTACCGGGAGGGCATTCCATAGTATCGGAGCCCGAATAGAAAACGCTCTATAGCCCGCGGACTTTTTTTGGGCTCTGAGAATCACTAATAAGCCGGAGTTCTTTGAACGCAGATTTCTTTGAACGCAGATTTCTTGTCGGGACATATGGTACAATACAATCGGCAAGATAGGCAGGAGCTTGACCGTGTAGTATTTTATGCGTAAGTAGTAAAACCTTAAAGTCGCATCTTAAGTGCACAGGAAGCCAGTGCAAGTGAGCCAGTATAGGCGTAATATGATCAAACTTTCTTGTTTTTGTCAAAAGTCTAGCAGCCGCATTTTGTACCAACTGTAATCTTTTAATGCTAGACATAGGGAGGCCCGAAAATAAAACGTTACAGTAATCGAGACGAGATGTAACGAACGCATGGATAATGATCTCAGCGTCGCTTGTGGACAAAATGGAACGAATTTTAGCGATATTACGGAGATGAAAGAAGGCCGTTTTAGTAACACTCTTAATGTGTGACTCAAACGAGAGAGTTGGGTCGAAGATAATACCCAGATTCTTTACCGAGTCGCCTTGTGTAATTGTTTGGTTGTCAAATGTTAAGGTGGTATTATTAAATAGATGTCGGTGTTGAGCAGGACCGATAATCAGCATTTCCGTTTTCTTAGCGTTGAGTTGCAAAAAGTTAGTGGACATCCATTGTTTAATTTCATTAAGACACGCCTCCAGGTGACTACAATCCGGCGTGTTGGTCAGCTTTAGGGGCATGTAGAGTTGGGTGTCATCAGCATAACAGTGAAAGCTAACACTGTATTTGCGTATGATTTCACCTAGCCACAACGCATGTAAATACTAAAGAGTGCAGGGCCAAGAACCGAACCCTGGGGAACTCCGCACGTTACCTTAACATAGTCCGAGGTCACATTGTTATGGGAGACACACTGCATCCTGTCAGTAAGATAAGAGTTAAACCAAGACAAGGCTAAGTCTGACATCCCAATACGCGTTTTGATACGCTCTAATAAAATATTATGATCAACAGTATCGAAAGCGGCGCTAAGATCAAGAAGTAGCAACATAGATGACGCATCAGAATCCATCGTTAGCAATAGATCATTAGTCATTTTTGCGAGGGCTGTCTCCGTAGAGTGATTTGCCCTGAAACCGGATTGAAAAGGTTCACAGAGATTGTTAGACGCTAAGTGTTCATTTAGCTGCTGTGCAACAATTTTTTCGAGGATTTTCGAGATAAACGGAAGGTGGGACACTGGCCGGTAATTTACCAAGAGATCAGGATCGAGGTTAGGTCTTTTGAGAAGAGGATGAATAACCGCTTTTTTGAATGCTAGGGGAACAGTGCCAGAGGAAAGTGATACGTTTATAATATTTAACACTGATGGACCTAATAATACAAAAAGCTCCTTGATAAGTTTCCCAGGAATTAGGTCAAGTAAACATGTTTGTTTTGTCCCATTTACACATTTTAACAATTCCTCCAATGTTATTTCATCAAAGAGAGAGAAACTATTTTGGAGGGCAGTGTCCGTCGTATATACAGTCGTATTTGTGTTAATAGAACCCAGTTGTAGCTGAGATGCATTGTCTTTAATCTCTTTTCTAATGACTTCAATTTTCTTATTAAAGAAATTCATAAAGTCATCTGCTGAGTGGGTGGAGCTATTGGGAGGAGTCCCTTGTTGGGTTAGCGATGCTACTGTACTAAACAAAAATTTAGGATCATTTTTGTTGAGGTGGATGAGATTTGAGTAATATTTAGCTTTAGCTGAGGTAAGCATGCGTTTATAAGTTATTAAACTATCACTCCATGCTTGATGGAAAACCTCAAGTTTAGTCGCACGCCATTTGCGTTCCAGCTTTCTACATGATAATTTCTGGGCTTTAGTTTCTTCTGTTTAGTTTCTTCTGTAAACCTTTTAGGGGCCCTTTTTAGCTTTAGCGGTGCTACACTATCAATGGTGTCGCGCAGGGTGTCGTTAAAGTTGTTAGTGAGGTTATCAATAGAGCCCACATAATTTGGGAATGGTGCCATTACCGAAGGCAGTAGGTCAGCAAGAGTCATCGTTGTGGCAGCATTAATGTTGCGGCTGCTATAGAAGTTATTATTATTACTAGTTTGTTGACAATGAGTCAGAACTTTGAATTTTATAAGGTAATGATCGGACATTACTTTAGTGTACGGGAGTATCGTAACTTTAGAGGTGGTGACACCCCTGACAAGCACTA
The DNA here is from genome assembly GCF_033978785.1 of Entelurus aequoreus. NCBI lineage: Eukaryota > Metazoa > Chordata > Actinopteri > Syngnathiformes > Syngnathidae > Entelurus > Entelurus aequoreus. Next base: position 36,297,197 of record NC_084735.1, read on the forward strand.
GATCTATCGTATTACCGTTGCGATGCGTGGGTTCATTTATTATTTGTGTAAGACCACAGCTATCAATTATAGTCTGGAGCGCCACGCACGGAGGGTCCGATGGGGTATTCATATGGATATTAAAGTCCCCCATTATGATTATATTGTCGGCGTGTGTCACTAGATCAGCAACAAACTCTGAGAATTCACTGATAAAGTCCGAATAGGGCCCAGAGGGGCGGTAGATAACAGCCAGGTGGAGAGGCAGCGGTGTGACAAACCTCATAGTGAGCACCTCAAACGAGTTATATTTATTATTTAGGTTAGGTGTAAGATTAAAGTTTTCATTGTATATTAGTGCGACACCCCCTCCCCTTTTAAGAGGACGGGCAACATGTGCATTCTATAGTTAGGAGGAGATGCCTCCTTTAGCGCAAAAAAATCGTCTGGTTTGAGCCAGGTCTCGGCGAGACCAATGACGTCAAGTTTGTTGTCTCTAATGACCTCATTAACTAATAACGTTTTGGAAGATAATGATCTTATGTTTAAAAAGCCCATATTATAGGTAGTGGGCTGTTTTGAGGATTGTTTGTTGAATAGAATAGAAATTATCCGAAGTAGCAATATTAATAATGTTGCGTTTATTATGCGTAGTGCACTTTAAATAGTTTCGACCATATCTAGGAATTGATACGACGGGAATTTTCAGATTGTTTGCTTGGTGCTGCGATAAACTGAACGCATCATAGTTAGCCACCTCAGTAGATTGCATGTCTGCCTCTGACACAGTCACAAAAGAAAAAACATTATGTGAGTTGTGTTTTATTCTAAGAGAATTGCTATGTGTGCAGGGATTATCCAGCCTGGCGCCGGCTAGTTCTAGTTTAAATGACTTCTTACCCGGACACTCCACGCTTCTTTGAGGATTAGCCTTTCGCTTTGTTGTTAGCCCCGCTCGGCATCCCCGCTTCTGCTTCCGCTCACACCGCTTACGTCTCCTCCATTGACGGTCCCCGCTAGTACTTGACTCCGCTGCTACAAAGGCCGCTCGATGTAGCCCGCGAAGTATTCCCATGCTAGCGAGGAGGTCCACCGTACATGCATCTTTCAGTCTATAACGACCCGATCTATCCACATCCAGAATTGTCTGTCGGTCGTATGTGATCACAGAGTGTCCACGCTTTGAGCCAGCCATGAAATTGACAGAATTGACTGGTATTTTTGCCAAATCGCAATAGATAGATAGATAGATAGATAGATAGATAGATAGATAGATAGATAGATAGATAGATAGATAGATAGATAGTACTTTATTGATTCCTTCAGGAGAGTTCCCTCAGGAAAATTTAAATTCCAGCAGCAGTGTACAAAATTGAGATCGAATTTAAAAAGTAAAAAGTAAATAATGGGGGTGTACATGGAAACAAAATAGAAAAATATTACAATAGAATAAAAATAACAAGCAACAATGAGAATAAAAATATAACAGTAAAATAAGAATATAACAAGAGAAACTAGGCAGTAGTGACCATGTTATGAAAAAGTATTGGGGACGGCGTGGCGAAGTTGGTAGAGTGGCTGTGCCAGCAATCGGAGTGTTGCTGGTTACTGGGGTTCAATTCCCACCTTCTACCTTCCTAGTCACGTCCGTTGTGTCCTTGGGCAAGACACTTCACCCTTTGCCTCTGATGGGTGCTGGTTAGCGCCTTGCATGGCAGCTCCCGCCATCAGTGTGTGAATGTGTGTGTGAATGGGTGAATGTGGAAATACTGTCAAAGCGCTTTGGGTACCTTGAAGGTAGAAAAGCGCTATACAAGTATAACCCATTTATCATTTATAGTACTGTTATTGTTTTGCATCCCCTGTCATCCTAGTACCCTCCCTCCCCCCCAGAGAGGAGTTGTACAGTCTAATGGCATGTGGGACAAAGGAGTTTTTTAGTCTATTAGTCCTGCACTTGGGATGAAGCAGTCTAGCACTGAACAGGCTCCTCTGGCTACTGATAACGGTATGCAGAGGGTGACTGGCATCATCCAGGATGCTCACTAGTTTTTCCACAGTCCTCTTCTCTGCCACCGTCACCAGTGAGTCCAGTTTTATTCCGATCGTAGAACCGGCCCGCCCGATCAGTTTCTCCAGTCTGGAGCTGTCCTTCTTAGATGTACTGCCCCCCCAGCACACTACGATGTAGTACAGAACACTGGCAACCACAGACTAGTAGTACATCCACAAGAGTTTTTTACAGATGTTGAAGGAGTGCAGCCTCCTCAGGAAGTACAGCCTGCTCTGTCCTTTCCTGTACAAGTGGTCCGTGTTAACAGTCCAGTCCAGCTTATTGTCCACCCACACCCCGAGGTACTTGAATGAGTCCACGGTCTGTACCTCGACTCCCTCGATCACAATAGGTTGTGACCTTGGACTCGACCTCCCAAAGTCAATGACCAGCTCCTTGGTCTTTGACGGATTGAGCTGCAAGAGGTTCCTGTGGCACCAGACAACAAAGTCCCTCACCAGCCTTTAAGAGTGATTGGAAAAAAAAAAACCTTAAAACAATGCAACTTTTGCCACAATTTTCTAAAAAAAGCTGCTACGAATTAAGGCATTTTTAAGTCGTATGAATCACAAAAAAATCTGCAAAATGCTGGAACATGTTCATTGGTGTTTACTGATGATGTCACGCCCGCCCATCACGGGGTACATATAGACCAGTGATTTATTGAGATATTGTCTGGTGTGCCGTGGGAAAATATGAAATTTCACCTAATTAGCCTAAAAAGTATTTTTTGCAAACCAATAATTATAAATCCGCAAGAAATGTGCCGTTGTTAAATGTCTGTGCTGTCTCGCGATCGGCAGAGTGACCATGTAATACTCCTCCATATCAGTAGGTGGCAGCAGGTGGCAAATTGCTATGTAGGCCTACTTTGAGAATTAGTTGTGCATTAGTGGTGCAATTGCGTCACATTTTGTCATATTTTGTCAATATACGCTGTTAATATATATATATATATATATATGTATATATATATATATATATATATATATATATATATATATATATATATATATATATATATATATATATATATATATATATATATACATATATATATATATATACTAATAATGTTAACAGTATATAAATTTAAGGTTAACATTTTCTGTAGTGGGATTTTTTAAATAAAAAAAAGGGACTTTGCTCAAAAAAGGTTGAAAAACACTGGTATAGACAAACAACCATCTAAAATGAATGTTTTTGGAAAATTGGTGGAATCCGGAGTACAGAGATACCCAAACAAAGATTTGAATCCATTATCTCCTGACTGTGAAATCAATCTGCTAAGCACTTGGTCTCATTTTAACAGAATTAGTGCAAACAACAATTTGGGTAGTGATATTAGGTGACATTAACACACTTTCTAATGAAGCCCTTTCAGTATGTATTAGTGTTGCCGTAAAGGAGGGTGGTTATCTTGTCTTTCATCCACATTAATGATAGAACTACAGTATGTCTGTGGTGAGCCAGTTCATTCCAGATGAATGAAAGAAACCTTGTCTTCAAGAGCTTCCTCATGTCAATAACTTAAAAGGGTCACAATATGATTTTTTCCTACATTTTAAACACTTCCTTGTGGTCTACATACCATGTAGTGGGGGTTCTTTGGTCAAAACTTTGCATAGATTATGTGTTACAGACCATTCTTAAGCCACTTTCTGACTTTCTTCAGAAAGTTCAGGATTTGCCGTTTTGTGGGCGGTCTTATTTACGTACCTCGACTTCGACTGCATCTTCTCCCTGCCATCTTAGTTGTAGTTTTTAGCACATCCATATGGTGTCTACTGACAGATATAAGTTAGAACTATACACTACTTTGTATTAGAAATGTCAACAGCGGAGGATGCATGTGCATGTACGGGCCAGTCAGCCCCACAACAAGAGGACAGAGAAAAAGAAGGAATATATTGACTACAACATCGGACTACAATGGCGGACTTGTGCATAGCTCTTACAATTGGGCAAATTCCAAACGGCTCGTTTGGAGGAGGTATGAAGGAAGACAAGATTTTTTTTTATAATTATCTCCGTAATGCCTCCATGGTTTGATTTCATATTTTCAGGACTTGCGCAGATCCCAAATACACAAAAATGTACCAATAGCTAAGAAAAGTTGGTTTTGCATAATAGGTCCCCTTTATTACTGTGTTGTGAACATCTAAAACACAAACTAACAACCTTGCAAAGGTGCAAGCTTTTTTAAAACCAGTGTGAGGTTTCGTTTTTTTTTAGTTTTTAAATGACTTAACTCATGCAGACAAATGACATGATTGGTGAAATAAGCTCAAGTATGTTCTATTCTTTATTCAGTCCCTCCAGGACTACAGGCGATTGTGCCATCACAAATTCCAACAATCCCTGTAAATTATGGATGGATGGATGGATTTTTATTGTCATTGCACAAGTACAACAAAGTTTTGTTTTCAGCACAAACCCGTTCAAGATTAGACAAACAAACCTTTGACGGCGCCCCGTAAAAGGTGGGAAAAAGGTAGCTGAGTAAAAAAAAAAAGTAAATCTCAGACTGGGCTCCTTTGGAGACTTGCAATGAGGACTGATGGGGCAAAGCTGGCAGCCACTACTATCCATCATACCACGTGGGGTGAAGCATCGTGGGATGGGGGGTGGGGTATGTGTGTTTGTGTGGCGTGTATTTTTCGTGATTGCACATGTGTGTGTAAGCCTGCAGCGTGTCTCTGTTCCTCGACCTTGGTGCTCTTGCACCCGCGAAAACAGCCAGTCAGCCCAAAGTCAACAATAACAGGTGTGTGTCTTTGAGAGACAGGAAAGGAGTTTGTTGTGTCTTCACTGCACTGTCCTCCGGGAGAGTCTCGAAGCCAGGAAACAATCCAAACTGCAACGTTTTTGTTTGCGAGCGATAATAAATGTGCTTTTCTTTCTTCCATCCATCCATTTTCCCCCGCTTGTCCCTCTCTGGGAATTGTCTATTCCTGGTCCTCAAATTCATCCTGCAGGGTTTTCCAAAATAACACGAGTGTCCACAGTTCTGCTCGCATCCTCCAATCATTTGTGGCAGCTTAGGGGTACCATGAATGGCTGCAAGCAGCTTCCAATTTGTCGACAAACCAGAGCAACGCTTAATCCAATCAGCAAATTTCCTGTTGTCATTAATCCGAATAGGTAGATATTTTCCACGTCCTCGACTGAAAGGGTCGCCAGGCATGCGGCACTTCTTTTCCTCCCAAGAGTGCGTCGTGTGTCCAGCAACAACCGTTCCATTAAGACAGGCAGGTTGCCCAAAATCCGAGATCTTACCAAAATTATTGAGAGGACAGTTAATTACTTCCATTGTTTAGATTTTAGAGAGCAGTGCAAAAAGAGGCAACAATAAAGTTAAGAGAAGGCAAAACAAAGAAGCAAGCAGGAGAGATACGGGAGAGGGAAAGGGAGCGTCCGCCCTCGATGTGTGCCAGCAAGAAAAGCGCCTCCTCGCAACTTTGTCCAATCCTCGCAACTTGCTCACACATTTTGGCCGATCAATGCCATATACACCTTATTAAAACAACCTCCATATTGAGAGGAGGAGATTCAAATGTTATCATTTATCACTGGCAATGTGATTTATCAATCCTAAAACCAGGCCTGGAATTTCGTCATTTCAGGGGCAAGGCCACTTGGCCTTTGGTGTCGTCAACCTTTTGAGGGCACAAAGGCCAAATGTCAGGGCAGAAAGGCCATCAGATGAAACAGTTATTTCAGCTCCACGGTTAAAATTAATGTAGCTTAAAGGCCTACTGAAATGAAATTTTCTTATTTAAACGGGGATAGCAGGTCCATTCTATGTGTCATACTTGATCATTTCGCGATATTGCCATATTTTTGCTGAAAGGATTTAGTAGAGAACATCGACGATAAAGTTCACAACTTTTGGTCGCTGATAAAAAAGCCTTGCCTGTACCGGAAGTAGCGTGACGTCCCAGGTTGTGGAGTGCCTCACATCTGCACATTGTTTACAATCATGGCCAGCAGCAGCGAGAGCGATTCGGACCGAGAAAGCGACAATTACCCCATTAATTTGAGCGAGAATGAAAGATCCGGGGATGAGGAAAGTAAGAATGAAGGATTAGAGGGCAGTGGAAGCGATTCAGATAGGGAAGATGCTGTGAGAGGCGGGTGGGACCTGATATTCAGCTGGGAATTACTAAAACAGTAAATAAACACAAGACATATACTGTATATACTCTATTAGCCACAACACAACCAGGCTTATATTTAATATGCCATAAATTAATCCGCATAACAAACACCTCCCCCCTCCCGTCCATATAACCCACCAATACAAATCAACACACTCAATCCCACAGCCCAAAGTACCGTTCACCTCCGTAAAGTTCATACAGCGCATATATTTCCCCAAAGTTACGTACGTGACATGCACATAGCGGCACGCACGTACGGGCAAGCGATCAAATGTTTGGAAGCCAAAGCTGTACTCACGGTAGCGCGTCTGCTATCCAACTCAAATTCCTCCTGGTTGTGTTGCTGTAGCCAGCCGCTAATACACCGATCCCACCTAAAGCTTTCTTCTTTGCTGTCTTCATTGTTCATTAAACAAATTGCAAAAGATTAACCAACACAGATGTCCAGAATACTGTGGAATTTTGCGATGAAAACAGACGACTTAGTAGCTGGCCACAATGGTGTCCCAATATGTCCGCACAATCCGTGACGTCACGCGCAAACGTCATCACACCGAGACGTTTCCAGCAGAATATTTTGCGGGAAATTTAAAACTGCACTTTACTAATCTAACCCGGCCGTATTGGCATGTGTTGCAATGTTAAGATTTCATCATTTATATATAAACTATCAGACTGCGTGGTCGGTAGTAGTGGGTTTCAGTAGGCCTTTAAAGGTTAAGGATGATTATTCTTAATAAAAACATCAACATAATAATACATAATCTTAACAAATAATATCAGATTTGTCATGCTGGATGAAAAACAGTAAATGAACAGAGCAGCTGAAGTAAAGACAGTGCTCTGGCTTCTTCTGCCTTTGGGACTTTAACTTATTTTGTCCCACGCAAACAGCATCAAACTAACTCTTCTACAGAGACAAAGAGTATCGAATGCAGTATGTTTTTTCTGACTTATGTTTAGCTTGGCATGTACAATTAATTATTTCTGCAATGAAATAGACAACATTTTCCTTTTTGACAATGAGAGCGCCTTCCTGTATCTTGCAGCGAGCATCTACTCTTTGCTCCACCTGATTTCATGTCATTTTTTTGCTGCCTCTGCATACGATATTTCCCCCCAAGTTCTTATGATTTTGTATTTCAGCAGCCTTTAGCCTCGCTTCACAATCTGTGTGGCCAACCCTGTGTGTCGCACCACAATTTACACACTGCACACCGCCTCCACACTTGCCATGTTCATGGCCTCCCCCACACCTTCCACATGTTTGTTACCCTTTGCAGTTAGCTGCTACATGGCCATATTTCTGGCACTCGTCGCACCGTAGAGGTGTTGGCACAAACATTCTTACATTATGCTTCACGTACCCTATAAACACATATTTAGGCAGAGTTTCCTGTTGTAATTGTTACGGATCACACACCTGCCGCCTCTCTTTCGGGCACCTCAGGACACGCCCACGGGCGTTCCCCTCCGGCTGCGGTCGCGCCTCCGTGCGGCTGCAAACGCTCTGCAATCAACACACCTGCCAGTGATGAGAGACCTGCCTACATAAGCCAGCGCGTCTTGCGTTCCAGTGCTAGAACGTAGCTACTCCGTACCCATACAGTAAGCCTTATTACGTCTCCAGCTTTCCTTGCATATGTGCTTCCTCGCTCTTTGTGTGTTTCCCCCGTCGTGTTCATTGTGTCCTGTGTTGTGTCGTCATCCAGCTTCCCGTCTTCCTTCCCCGTTGTCAAGCTGTGTGTCTCGTCTTCCCGGATCCCCTCTGGACTCTCTGCTGCCTCTCTGGATCTTGACCTCACGCCTGCCCTCTGACCACGACGCCTCGCTCCAGCCCTCGACCTTCCGCCTGTCTCTGGACTTCCGAGCATGCCTTGCCCTATCTGGACTTCCGCCTCGATTTAAACACGCACCTTCAACATTCCCTGGTAACAACCCTCATATACTTACCACACATAGTCACACCATATTCATTTGGATTACTTACACACTCCACATACATTTGTTTGTGTTAATAAACACGCTGCCAGCTAACTATGTCACTGTCTCCCTGCCGTCTTCTTCTCCCGCTGTACCGTTACAGTAAATCCACCAGCACTTACGTCCCCCCCCCCCCCCCTCCATGTCTTTAATCTCCTCAGGTTTGCTACTTACTTCTTTATCTCCTTCATTTTGTCCAAGTCCTCCCTCAATGCGCGCATTGAGGGAGGACTTGGTCCACTGTAAACCCGAATGCTCAAAATAATTAATTCGAATAAGCAGTGTAAACTTAAAAAGTTGTTAAAAGTTGTACTTACTTAAAAATGTGGAGTGTGAGTAACATTGTCCTTTTTAAGTTTATTAATGTAGCCAAGTGTCCTGGGTTCGCCTATACAATGTACTTATATAATAAAATAATAAACGGGAGACATAAGAGCCGGTTCGGTAGCCACCGCCTCTTTAATGTTATTCTTCACACACCTCCTTCCACAACAACACACACCCTACGTCACAGCCCTACGGCAACTCTGGAGGGATAAAACTCCTCCTCCTTACCTAACACACTCCGGTAACTTGGAACATCCTGAACAGTTTGTTACATACGTCCCCCCCTCAATTAGAAACGTCCCTGTTTCGTCACAAACAAAATAGGTAACAAACAAGGGGATATTGAGCAGAGAAGAAAAAAAATTCACAGTCTTAATGCACAAATAACAAATCAACAATATTTTTATCTGATCAACAGTATTGCAAAGGCTAGAACACTGGCCCCTCAAAACATGCAAAAATCTTGCAGATGCGAAGGAGGTCGCACCACTCGCCCCCTGCGAGATAATCCGGGCCTAAGCCCCAAAGAATCCCCCCACAGTCCATTGTCCAACTCCCCGCACTGTGGGACCTGGGGAGGCGGTGAAGCCTCCACAGTAGGGAAGCTCCCAAGTGGGAAGGGAGAGGAAGGCACCTCCTGCGCCTGCAAAGGCAACGTGCACGGCTTCAATCTGTCATGATACACTACTTGGACTCGCTCCATCAAATCCAGAGGGTCGATGATGCGGTATGTCAAGCCCGCTTCCCCTCCAGAGACCAGCACGTGCACCACTCGGTACGGGCCCTTCCAGTGCGGCGCCAGTTTAGTACGACTTTCAGTGGGGTTATTCAGCCACACCAACGCGCCCTCTTTGTGGGCCCGATGACAGCACTTCTCATCATAATACATTTTCTGTCTCTCATGAGCCTCCACTGAATTAAGCCTGGCTGCACTGAAGGCCGACTCCAGCCGTTCAGCCATAGCTGAAACATAGTCCGTCAGGATGCCAGAGCCCCGGGAGTCCAGGACACTAGAGGGCAGCAGTGTCTCTGCAGGAACCCGGGTCTCACGCCCGTGCATGAGGTAAAAGGGGGTGAACCGGGTGCTGGCGTGTTTAGATGTGTTGTATGCAAAGGTGACCTGCCTCATATACGTGTCCCACTCCCCCTTGTGAGAAATCAACATTTTAGCTAACTGGTCAATCAAAGTCCGATTATGACGCTCCACCATGCCATCAGACTTGGGGTTATAGGCAGTGGTGCGTGTCTTTTTTATTCCAAGCAACTGGCACAGTCTTTGGATGACTTCCGCTTCGAACTGGCGACCCTGATCGCTATGCAGGATTTCAGGGACACCATGCACCAACACATAGTCCTCAAACAGGCAGCGAGCGACAGTGTGAGCTGTTTGGTTGGGCAGTGCATACAATGTGACAAACTTAGTGAAGTAGTCCTCCACCACAAGAACATATCTGTTCCCCCGGACTGCAACTCTCCCTCAGCACCACAGAGAGAATATCGAGAAGCCATGTCTGCCTCTTCTCCGTCAGCGGACGGACAGCCATCCAATGCCCCCACGGAAGCCACAGTGGGTAGTCCTGCTGTTGTAGTGCCTAGCTCCACGGGATCAGGGGTCGCCGGCCGACGGGACAGTGCGTCAGCGTTTTTATGGCGGGAGCCGTCTTTGTGCACCATAGTCCAGTCGAACGGATCCAGCTCCAGCACCCACCTGCTTCTTCGTCCGGTGGGGTCATTATCAATAGCCATGTGTCTGAGACCCAACAGAGGGCGATGATCAGTGATGATGGAGAACGACGACATCCCCACATAATGCTTGAACTCACGCACCGCCCACACTACAGCCCATAGTTCTCTGTCAAACGTAGACCACCTTTTCTGTATGTGTGTGAGGGCCTGGCTGGCGTAGGCTACTACTCTCTCCAGACCACCATCCTCCTGGGCCAGCACTGCTCCAACAGCGTCTTTAGAAGCATCTGTGTACACTTTAAAAGGAACTGAAAAGTTAGGCAGTGTAACAACTGGTGAGGAGGTGAGTACTTGCTTGAGGTGAGTGAAAGCAGCATCGCAGTCAGCTGACCATTCAAAAGGCACATTTTTCCCTGCCAGGTGATTCAGTGGCGCAGCATGTTGTGAGAAATCACGCACAAATCTCCTATAATAGGAGCACAGGCCCACAAAGGCCCTGACCTCTGAGGAGGTACGGGGGGTTGGCCATGTTCTCACCTTATCTGTTTTTCTTGGGTCGGGCAGGAGACCACATCTAGAGACTACATGGCCGAGAAATACCACGTGGTCCCGGGCAAAGTGACACTTTCGGGGATTTAGCTTTAGACCCGCTAACCGAATTCTGGACAGGACTTCCTCCAGGTGTACGAGGTGGTCCTCGAATGTACGGCTATAAATTAATATATCGTCCAAGTACACCATACAAATGTGCCAAGGCAGACCCCTCAAGATGAGCTCCATCATGCGCTGAAAGGTGGCTGGAGAGTTAGTCAGACCCATAGGCATGGCCCGCCACTGATACAAGCCTCTGCCGGTAGTGAACGCTGTTTTCTCTCTGTCCTCCTCAGCTACCTCGACCTGCCAGTAGCCATTTGAAAAGTCAAGTGTGCTGAACCAGACTGAACCAGCTAGTGCATCCAGGCTATCATCCACTCGGGGGAGGGGGTGTGAGTCTTTAATTGTCACTGCATTGAGCCGACGATAGTCGATGCAGAACCGCCATTGTCCCCCTTTCTTCCTCACTAGCACCACAGGGGATGCCCAGGGACTGCAGCTCTCTTCCACCACTCCATCAGCCAGCAACTCAGCCACCTGACGTTCAATCTCCGCGCGTTTTTCAGGAGATGCACGGTAAGCGCGTTGCTTGATGGGGTGGTGGTTTCCAGTTCGTAGTTGATGCTTGACTTGGGTGCACCTGCCCGTGTTTTTCCCTGACACGTTAAACACATCCATGAACTCCTGTAGCAGGCCAGCCAGCTCAGCTCTTTGCTCCGCGGAGATAGGCGACTCCTCCAAGGAGATAAGACCTGCAGGAGCTGTCTGGGTGGCTGTATTACAGATAGGGGCACATGGGGGTATTAAAATGTCACTTTCTGCCACCGGGTAAAATTCCCCCAGGTGCAGCCCCCGCTTAAGTTCCACGGCCTCCCCTGTAGGATTGAGGATGCGGACCAGAGTCACCCCGCCCCTCACAGTGTTCACTGAATGGGCCACTACTAGTCCTGTTGTTTCCAGAATGTTAGGCTCCAGATAACCCTCAAAGTTTGTGATAAGTCGGCCCGTCCCCGCAGGCGAGAGAATGTCCACCGGCACTAAAGTCTCGCTTAACGGGGGAATAATCCTGACATCAGCCAGAGACACATTACAACACTGTGGGATTAATTCCTGATCCCAGAGCAGGGGGACAGTAACTTCCCATAACTGTAAAACACCCCTTCTTAAGTCCAGTAATGCACGATTCCTGCTTAGAAAATCCAGTCCGAGCAGGACACACTGGGTGGATTCTCTCAGTACATAGAAGGTGTGCTGCCAGCATGTAGGGCCCAAACGGAAGGTGACTTCAGTAGTACCCAGTGTATCCAGCATCTGTCCATTCACTGCACGGGTATCAACATAGTTCTTTTTCAGGGGTCTGTTTCTCAGTGCCGGGAATGACATGCGGAAATCACCACTAATTAGTGACACAGTGGCCCCTGAATCGACTAACATGGAAACCTCTGTACCTTCAACCACACCCCTTACAAAAGAAGTTGGATGGTTATTACCTTCCATGCTAGTAGCGTCATTGGAAAAGTCTTGGCATAAGGGGCCTTCAGTCCGAGTGGCTGGTGTTTGGGGCACAACACCAGCTACTGACCGTTTCCCTGATGGTTGACGTCCGTGTTCCGCTCTTGCGGCAGAAAATGCATGCCGCGTCTCCTGGGCTCCTCTTCACGTCGGGCGCGCCAGCCTGGACTAGGGCTCCTGCCTCCCGGCAGCCTAGTGGCAGGGGGCACTCCCGTGGGGTCCGAGCGATAACCCCGTGACGGGAAGCCCCCGTGGGACGGGAACTGGTCCCGATCGGGGGAGCGGCCACGGTGTCCCTCTCTGTTGAATCTCAGCTGGCATCCTCTCTCTCCGCAGTTACAGCTACAGTGTCCCCCCGAAGACGAACGGGGCCTCTGTCCCCTCATGTCCGTGCTGCGCGCTTTCAGTCTCTGATTTTCCTCATACATCTCTTTTATTCCCACTTTCATGGTATACATCTCCTCTGTTAATTTCTCAACGGCTCTCTGGAGGCTGTCAGACGCCGACACAGACTGCACAGAGGGGCCCACTGCAGTGTAGGTACCCAGGCAGTCTCTCTGTAGAGCCACTCGGGCATTCTCACATCGCTCCGCTACTTGCAGAGCCTCCTCCAGGTCCGTTGCTCCCAGCTCGAGACACTTGGCCTTCAACGCCGGGTCTAGACCGGCCAGAAAGCGCAGAAACTTCTCCTCTCTCTGTGCGATGGCTCCATAATCCGTGAACGCCTCCGTGACCAGCCGGCTCACGTCTGCAGCAAACACCTCCAAGCTCTCCCCCGGAGCACGCACACGAGCCGATAGGCTGGCCCGGAAGCGGTCCATTAATTGTCTCTGTCCAAAAGCTTCCCCCAGTCTCTCTTTAACTGCAGCATAGTCTGATTTAGTCCCATCCCGAAGACTGTCCCACAGCAGAAAAGCTGACTTACTGAGACGAGTCGGGAGAATCCTCACCAGCTCCTCATTGCAGCTGGAGCCGGCTCCCGCCGTCGCGCTAATGGCTACTTCCAACTGCCTCACCCAGCTGAGAAAACTCTGGCTACCGTCGCCGGTGAAGGGAGCGGGTAAGTCCACCTTGACATTCATGCCGTGTGAGTGTCTGTCAAACAGCGCCTTGCCGGGCTTAAAAGGGTCTTCGTCACCACACCAACATGTCCGCAAAATAGCCGGGAAGCTTAGCAGCTAACTATACACGTGCAGCTAACTGAAAAACTCACGAGTCCCGTATAACACTTCCTTCTCTTTTTTTTTTTTCACACAGCGGTTAAAATCCCACCGCTTCCACCAATGTAGCCGAGTGTCCTGGGTTCGCCTATACAATGTACTTATATAATAAAATAATAAACGGGAGACATAAGAGCAGGTTCGGTAGCCACCGCCTCTTTAATGTTATTCTTCACACACCTCCTTCCACAACAACACACACCCTACGTCACAGCCCTATGGCAACTCTGGAGGGATAAAACTGCTCCTCCTTACCTAACACACTCCGGTAACTTGGAACATCCTGAACAGTTTGTTACATTAAACTTTTTATTTTTTATTAATAACTTGTTTGCAGATTATGTAATTGCTACTTAGAATAATTAACTCAAAGTTACTTAAAACTCAGTGGATTAAACATAATTCTGTAGGGCTGTATAAATATTTGATTGATTGAATTGTCTTATTTTGAAAGGACAAATCAATAAATCAAATCAAGAATAAATTAAGAATGAATCAATTGCATTATAGATTCGTATTATTATACTCTGTGTGTGTATGTATATATAAATTATTACATGCACGCGCACGCACACACACAGAGGAAGTGCTTTTATTTTGTAGCATTTGCGTGCACTTCCTCTTCAGGCAGCAGACACGAGGAGAAGAGCGGGAGTCAGGAGACCAATTGACCGGAGTACATTAACCCTCAGCTCTGCACCGTTGAGTTGAATGTAAGTAGTCAACATACAACTTGCTTCAATGTATGTTTCTGAAAGTTCAACGTGTTTTTAAGACGGCCATGGAGAGTAACGTTAGCCATGTAGCAAGCTACCATGCAAAGTCTGGTGATTCTAAAGTGTAGACTGTTAGCTCTTTTAGCATGGCTAAAATCTAACTGGAGCAGTCCATTTATTCAATTGAATGAGCAGCGCTGTCTTCTTGTTCAAGTTTAGCATTAATTTAGAGACTCTTTCCCGCCTTTTTAAGACTCATTTTGAAAACGTGACGCTCTGAAGGACAACTAAACATGATGCTCTGTCAGTGTATGCTTAGGACCCCACTCCCCACGCGTGTTAGCCCGTTAGCTCACTTAGCGTCGTTAGCTTTGGTAGTGCCGCTAAAGTATAACGGTCCATTTATTCAATGAAATGAGCAGTGTGTTATGATCCACTGCCCGGATCATAGTCTGTTTACGTTTTCTAGTCACTTGTGTTTTCAGCACCTCCTTGATTTTATTTGTTTTAGTTGCCATGACGGCAGATTGCACTCACCTGCCTCTGGTTAGTGTTCGGGACGCTCACCTGTTGTCCGGGCACTAATCAGAGGGCTATTTAGTCTATGCCCTGGCCTCACTCGGTCTGGCTTCCTGATTTGCTTTTTGCAACACATGACGACTTTTGTTCCCTGCTCTGTACCTGCTAGCTTCCCCGCTAGGCTCTTTTTACTTGCTAGCTCCCACACTAGCCCCTTTAGTTTTTGCCTTAAGTGCCATTAGCACGTTTTTCTTTGTTCCCGTCTGATTTATTTCTAAACAAATAATTTTTTCCTACCTGCATGCTGTGTCCGAAGTCCGTTGCATCCTGGGAGAAGAAGACCCCGCATCACCATGCGACCCGGTCGTCACACAGTGCCTCTCTTGTCAAAGTTAAGCTCTACTTTAGAGACGTTTTTTTATTTAGACTCCTTTTTTTCTTTTTTACGACTCGTTTTAAAAAAACGTGACGCTTTGAAGAAAAAAAGCATGATGCTCTGAAGAAAAAAGAAAAAAAAAACAAGAAGCTCTGTCATCATATATTGGAATATGGGATCCATTATTTACATTTGTTTTAACTATTAAATGAACGAAAGATATGACTTATTTTTATCTTTGTGGAAAATATTGAACACAGTGTGTTGTCAAGCTTATGAGATGTGATGCAAGTGTAAGCCACTGTGACACTATTCTTATTTTTGTTATTTTTTATAAATGTCTGTAATGGTAATGTCAATGAGGGATTTTTAATCACTGCTATGTTGAAATTGTTGCTAATATTGATACTGTTGTTGATAATATTCATTTTTGTTTCACTACTCATAGATTATTCTGTGTCATGTTTGTGTCCTCTCAATTGCTCTGTTTATTGCTATTCTGAATGTTGCTTGGTCGGTTTTGGAATTGGATTGCATTATTATGGTATTGTTTTGTTGGATTGATTTATAATAAATAAAATAAAAAGCTCCGTCAGTGTGCTTAGTTTAGACCCCAAACCCAGCTGAATAATGAAACTGTCAGTAAAGTTATACCACCAGCATTTGTGAAAACAATGACTGAGGCTGTACTTAGACTTATATTTGTTATTTTGCAGTTATTTTGTTTGACTATTAAGCTAGATAATAAAACAAACATCCATGCCTGTATGTCATGCACTTGCAAATTTAGGTCCATCGGCCAGTATATAAATGTAATAACATCAACATGGTTTTGATAAATTGTAAATACTTTCAAATGTATTTGTGTAAAATGTTACATGTTGAATAGTCTTAACAGGCATCTTACACATTAACTTTGATTTAATCAATGTTGGTGTAATTTCTTGTATCCTTTTAGAATGAGGACTATGACTATGTGATTGGATGGAGGTTTAAATATTATCACAGGTGGTTTGTAAAATATTTTTTTTGTGTGTGTTTTCAGGTTGCTGCAACAAATATGACTTGGCACTGCAAGTTGTGTTCAGCTTCTTTTACCATTATATCATATTTATTTAAACACCGTAGACTGTAGCACAGCCACTTTTCAAAAGTTAGCCCAGTCCCATGCCTCCATGATGATTGCATGTGCACATTTCACACACTTAGTGCACTGAGAACACATCTGTCAATATATCATACTCAAGAACCTAAAAGCAGTGCAAACAAGATTCAGGAACTTGTGACTTTCAAGTGTCCTTTATGCACATTTCAGCAACCTTTTTCTGACAGACTATAGTTT
This sequence comes from Entelurus aequoreus, assembly GCF_033978785.1. Classification (NCBI taxonomy): domain Eukaryota; kingdom Metazoa; phylum Chordata; class Actinopteri; order Syngnathiformes; family Syngnathidae; genus Entelurus; species Entelurus aequoreus. The sequence continues at coordinate 36,313,667 of NC_084735.1, forward strand.
TGTCCTGCCCACCTGTGAAAGAGCTAATGGACCTCTGGCCTGCTCTTCATATGCCATCTGAGGTCATGTGGATCAACTCTTTCATCTGTTTTTATCTTTGTCGGTACCTTGTCACATTGTGTTTAGTGTTACCTTATTTCGTTCATCATTAAAAAAAAAAATGCTGTTACTGTACTGTTCTTTCTTCACTGCAGGTGTATGCAGAGTTCCAACGGATAACAAACCAGAACCTTCCTAACATCTTCTATGTGGAGCTGGATCGCCACACTCCTCGTTTAATGGCCTTATTTAGACCGAAAGCTTCCCAAACTGGAAAGACTGCAGATGCTTTGGCTGACATTTTCAAAGTCCATGATGCACAGGTGAATATACAATTCACAGGTGAAGTATTTGTGTAATGTTGGGAGTTTAATGCTTAAAACTAGCTTTTGAATTCCACAATTGCACCTGATAAGTCAGCAGGTTATTAGTGGATTTATGTGCAGATATCACTGTGGTGGCAAATTGGCCGGGGCTGTTTGGCATTGAGTTTGATTAGTAAACTTGTCACAGTATTTACACTGTTAAACCTTCTTAAAAATGACATGATGTACACACAAGGCATACCACTGTACTCCATGCCCTTCCTGTCTCTCTACGAGAGGAAGTCTCTGGATTTTTCAGGACGTGTGGTAAGTCATAGTAGATATATATCAGGCCTACTGTACTGTAAATTAACCAATTCATATTTTCATGTTATTTATTTATGTATAAGGACAACACACATTAACATTTCGGCAAATGTGCCAGTGTTTCAACAGCGAACCTTTGGCAAGATGTTTAAAGACCTGAGGAGTCAATTTGTGCCCATTAGGGCATTAAAAAAATCAACAATCACTGCTAAGAAATCAAGTGATTAGTATATGATCTCCCTTTAATTTAAAGATGATATGTATGACCCAGACCTGGAGGATGCAGCAGTGGTCCTCCTGACAATCGTCAGTGCCGATACTACGACCCAGTGAGAATCTCTGTCGTCCTAGAGGGTGATGTGGTGGTCGACCTCCACGGGCTTTCTGATGCCTTCCTGGTGATGTTCGGCCTTATCTATGCTTTACATCTCAATTATCCTATGGGACTAACCAACACATTTAAGTTCACACAGAAAATCATACTTGATGACTCTAAACTGTCACCCAAGCTGCAGAGTCTCAAAAATGACCTGATGTCACATGTGTAACTCAAGACCCAAAAAGCAGGTGGATTCAGATGGCTCACTCTGTTAGAGCACAGTCCACAACGACAATGTCATTGACTGATTTGACTGCTGTTCAACTGTTGATGTTAAAGACGCTGCTCTACTCAACTGGTTTTAAGATGAATGGCACAAAGTACACACTGTCTTTGTACTTGTTAGTGGTTAGTGTAATTCATATTTCATTGATGTTAAACTGATATGCACCCTGAAGTTGCTTTAAACCAAATAGCCAAAGGAAGGCTACACACTGCCTTTGTACAGTTTTGGAGTTTTAGCAGTTTTCGTTGTGAAACGAAAGCTAATTGTTTATATGTTGCTGCACTGCAATTGTACAACCAGATGGCCCAAAGTGTGCCGTTGTAATTGTTTCTTTAATTCTCTATTTAATTCTAATAATTTTAATTCTAATAATTTTTTTTATAACTATTGTCTTTCAAATATTGTTTATGCTTGATCTTGTGCTAAAAGACACAGTATATTTCTAAACACCTTCCCGGTAATGTTATATTAACAGTTTCTAAGCTATTTATGACATGAAGATCTTATGTTAATGTTAATTTTAGCTTTTCTGGGTTTGAATATTTTCCATTTGGACTGGAAAAGTTTGTAATGAACATTTGAATGAAATATAGACTTGATGTGTTTTGTTTGTTTGGTTTGTCTTTTAAGTCAAGAGTACTCAATATGTTTATGTTAGAATAATTATGTATAAATTATCACACAACTCTTATGCTTAAAGGCCGTTGCTATAGTTATTATCAATTGTGCTGAAGTTGTACCTTTCTATCTGTGCAAAGGGACAACTTGCAATCCAAGATTGCGAGTCGTCTCGTATCAGTGTTTGTGTCCAGACCCGGCCTGCTGACTGCCAAGAGCGAATATCGAGTGCCTTGACGCAGGCAAAGCAGAGACAGGGCGATATCACAAGTGTCAGCACATTTCTATTTCATGAATAATCATATATTGTGTCTAACTGGGGCTGCTGAAATTACCCCCCTTCCTTCAGAAGCAGCCTCAGTGATGTAACCAGGGACCTCCCGAATAAATAGTGGAGCATGTGGGCTGTGCCTTAGAGCGTAGGTTGGAACTGTGACAAAGTGTACAGCCCAATACATCTCTCCACATTGAGCAAAATTTAACTCTGTCTCTGCTTGATTCCTTGCTTCTTGTCTGTTTAATAGATGTCATCAGTGTTTGAACCTGACAGTATAAGGTAATCAGTTGCCACATACATTTTAAGTTTGGAGGTAAATGGTTTTGAGTTTCAGCAAGTCTTTATTTTTGAGTTATGTCTACCGTAATTTCCGGACTATAAGCCGCTACTTTTTCCCCTCGTTCGGTGCGGCTTATATACGGCCTGTTCTTCTCAGACAATATTTGAGTTTATGAACTCAAAAAATATGTGGCAACTGATTGCCTCACTTTTTTTGAGTTCTGCTTACTTATTCGGGTTTATGTGGAATATCGTATATTACTCCTTTTGTTACTCTGCTTGCTTCTACCATTCCCCCCACTGCAATTTCTTTCTCTCAAATGTTTTCAAGTTTTAAAGCCATTTCTCTTTGTCCTTCACTCTTACACACTATCATTAGATCCCCATTATTGTGCACGTTTGCCCTCTTTACGTCACCGAGATTTCCACATAGGAATCTCGTAATTGCACTTGGCCTTACTTTCCTGATGTCCCGCCCTTCTTTAAATTTTATAAGCACATTCGTCCTCCCCATCAATCTTCCTTTGCGCCACCCTTTCACTCTCACTCACACCGCTTGACTCTCTATCACGACTCATTATCCTCTTTCTTCGAGGTTTTGCCTCCGTCCATTCACAATTCTCCTCCATACTCTCCTCACTCATACTCCCCCCCTCCGGACCCTGCCAATTGCCGATAATTCACAATCCTGACAGGGATCAGGACTGGCTTTGAAATTGCAAAAGACGATGGAATTTGTTAATTCACGACCGTTAAAAAAAACCACTTTGCTGTCTGACACCAACCAACTTCCGGCCCAAACCCCAGCAATTAGGGAGGCCAATTGTTTAGGCCCTTTTTGTATGCTACCAATTAGGCACACCTGGAAGCAATGATTAGACTGAACCACCTCATGACTCACACAGGGGTGGAATTTGACAAAGAAGCACTAATAGAAAAGTAACACTGTTTACAAAGGTTTGTAGAATAGTACATGTACATGAAGTGTTTGTATGAGACCTGGCAACACCGGGTCTCCAGACAACAATTACAATTCTGAAAAAGGCTACACAAGTTATGAACTTGAGAGGAGATGTCCGGCTGTATTACAAATTTATCAAAGGGGAACTGCACTTTTTTTGGAATTTTGTCTACTGTTCACAAATATTGTGAAAGACATGGCGATGGATGGATTGTTTTTAATGCATTCTAAATATGTAACGTAAATAAAAGTAATCTTACAGCGGAGCCAGTGGGAGCGCCACTATTCCGCCCATAAAATCCAATAAATAACCATTCAAAAAGGGCCAACAATACTCCATGTACATTTCGTGACTTGAATATTAACCAAGTATTAGTCATATTGTTATTATAAGTGCTAACGCGGACAAACTATTTAGAGCAGTGTCGTGATCACTTCCTGGTGTGCCTATGTATACATTGAGTGGTCTGCTCTTTCCTTGCTTCCTTGCTCCCCTGTAAATAAATCATGCCTTTTACCTGAAATATACAGTAGATGGCTAAGAATATAATCATCCTGAGGACGACACGAAAAGCATTTGTTTCCCCCTGCCCCCGGGCGGAAGGCGGTGTACACCCTGGACAAGTCACCACCTCATCACAGGGCCAACACAGATAGACAGACAACATTTACACTCACATTCACACACCAGGTACCATTTAGTGTTGCCAATCAACTTATCCCCAGAGACCCGGAGAAAACCCACAGAGGCTAGGGGAAAACATGCAAACTCCACACAGAAAGACCCCGAGCTCGGTAATTGAACCGAGGACCTTCTTGTTGTGAAGCACGAGCACTTACCACTGCTCCACCGTGCTACCAAGGTTTTGTATATTGAAATTATGACTTTTTTTTGTCATATATGATATTCATGACTTTATCTCATAATTTTACATCTTTATCCCATAATTATAATATTTTTTTAATCTCATAAGTTTCACTTTTTATCTCATGATTTCAATATTTATCTAATTTTTTCGACTTTGTATCTATAATTAATTGTCTTTTTATTTCGTAATTATGACTTTATTTTGTCAGCATAGTGTTTTTACCGTGGAGATTTTTTTTTTCTGAAACGGGCCCCCAGACATATTCACATATTAAAGTCATGATCAACCCTATGTCAACATATGAAACACATGGTGTAGCTTTTTCAACAGCGTACGTATCAATTTCATGTCAGTACTGCCTCCCCTCCCAAGTGCCCCTGGCTGCAGCCCGCACTCACCGTAGACCAAAAATGTTATCCATTCCACCTTTAAAGGAGCCATATGTAATAATGTGGCCAAAAATGGTACTGCAATCCCAGTCAAAATTCTGGAGTCCCCCCCACTCTCCGTGACTGAGATTGCCAGATACGCAGCCGAATCCAGCTTCAAACTTCCACTGCCTCTTACTAGGGGTTGAGGTGCTGGGACCATAACAGCTGAATAAACAAGCATTTTGTCAATAACACATTTCTAACCAACACATTTTACACAGAAATTAAGCTATTTTCAGAAAGAAGTATGTCATGCCTGCATACAATATCACAACAAATGGCAATCATAAGGTTATTGTCAGTACTATCAGAAAACAAAGACTAAAACAAACTACAACCAACGCTAGCAATGGTTATACTGGTGAAAATAAGTACAGCATGCATAATGTATAATGTATGCCCAAAACTAAAGAGGACACATTTTACCAAGGTTTGCCTGTAGGCTACACGAACGAGGAATTATTTTATCATGTGATTTGGCTGTCTTCATATGTTGCCATGTGCCATGATGACGCCCTCAGTGTATCAGCATATTAAGAACGAAATAGGCACTGACACTACCCATATCCGTATACCTAGGTTTTATTTGTCGAAAATATATTTGGCCATCAGTTCAAATACACATCGACATACAGGCTAACGGCATATATTTTCCCCGTTAGCCTATTAGTCGATGTGTCATTGACCGGGCTAGCATGCTAATCATAACACTAGGAGCTAAGCGCCATCACACTAAGTAAGCATTCGTTGCACAAACATACTAGCTTTGTTAAACAAGATCATAGACTGTATTGGACAATATAGTTTACATATGAAATGCCCATTTCCATTTATTACAAGTAATAAGAAAACGTAAATGCCTTACTTACCTATCAAGGAGGAAATTCGAAAGTTTGGCGTCAGATGAAAAAATCTTCTCCGCCTTCAATCGTCTCCATCTTTCAAAGGCATCCCCGATACAAATCCTTGTTTTGTTCCTGGCTTTGTCATGAATAAGTTGAGAATCATAACGACGCCTTTTAGATTTACTAAGGTCTGACATGTTTAGTAACTTTACCAGTGCCAGTAGCTAGACGAAGAGGGCGGTGCGTAACTGGCAACCTGGATGTGACACACTCACGCACTTTCTAATTGGTCAAACAGTGGAGGGAGGGGCATCGAAATGAAAACAATAACAAGATTTTGGGGCTGTAAATCTAATTTTGAACTGAGCATATCCTGGCTGAACTACTGCTATCAGTAATAAAAGTATTCGAAAAGAACATGATTTATTAATGCCTTTTGACATATCAGGGCCATTTAATGATGATTTGACATGAAAGTATTACATATGGCTCCTTTAATAATTTAAAACATGTTTTTTATTTTTTCTTAAGCTGCTGTATCGCCTCTGAAGTCCTCATACTTTGGAAAACTCTCCTAACAACACATAACTTGCTTTAGGGGGCAAAGTCAGGACAATTCCAAGGGGGCCCCCCTAAAATAGGATCGTGGTGACAACAGCTGTCATGGGCGCCCAATGTGATTTTTTTTTTAATGGTGCTCAGAATTACTAACGATGCCTCTGGCTATAATATTAGTGGCATAGTCTGATTTAGTTTGGTGCAGCTTTATTATAAAGAGTAGGGCTGTAAATCTTTGGGCACTAAAGGATTCAATTCAATTAGATTCTTATTGATGTGATACAGAATCGATTCTCAATTCAAAATCAATGCTTTTTTAAATAACATTGGGTGCCAGTGCCAATAACAAGATCTGATAGCTCAGTCACAGCTCATTTTATTACCTATTCTTTGTTATATGTGTTTTATGTCGCACGATTGCACCAAGAAAAATTCCTAGTTTGCGAACCCGTTCTCAAACAATGGCAATAAAAACTATTGTGATTCTGATTCTGATTCTGATTCAGTTCTATAAATAATGACGTTCCTCCATAAAATACATAAACAGCTGCAATAAATTTCTATATCACTTAAAAGAAAACTGGTTTTGTTTGGAAAAAAAATTCTACCCAAACATTTCATAAAGTGAAATACAAATACAAAAAAAATTATACCCAAACATTTAATAAAGTCAAATACAAATAAGGCAACAAGCGAAAGCGCCTACGCTTCTCTTTTCTAAAGTAAATTTCTCCAGCAAATATGAACATCTATATGATTTGCCTGAGTGGCTGAACAGGACAGATAAAAAAATATATATATATATAAATAGATAAATACAAATTAAAAAAAATGTTGATTCAATTTTTGACTTTCAATTTTTTTTTAATCAATTAAAAATCGTTACAAATAAAAATCGCGATTTATTCGAAAATATTTTTTTTTACACGCCTAATAAACAGTATATATGGACTTTACAACTGTCAATCACATTTCAAACTAAAAGAACAATTTAAGCAAAGCTGTTTTTCTGTGTGGCATGTCCATAATGAGTCTTGTCTTTATATTTTTAGATCATCCATCCTGCTCTTGTTATTGCTGTGCTTGCTGGACAGGCTGTTTCTGCGCGTGCTTTCTGTGGACATCTCAAAAACCGACGTAGACCTTTTCCTCTCCTGCACGTCGTCTGTATCCGCTTTTCCTTTCTTCTCCACGGCCATGTTGTCTCTGTTCTGCTTGTACACCGCCTTGCTGCTGTAGGGCCCATGCTCCATGTTGTACTTGGCCTCCACCGGGAATGCTTCGGGCACGGCGGAGCGAGCGGAGAAGTAGTTGTAGTTGGGGACGAAAGGCGTGGCGGGCTCACCCGGCGATTTTGCGGCCTTGATGGCGGCCTGCGAGCGCCTGTAGCGGAGGCCTTGGTGGCACTTGGTGAAGCCAAGATGGTAGATTTCCACCAGATTGAGCAGCAGAGAGATGGCGGCCACGGCCAGCATGAAGAGGATGAAGATGGTCTTCTCGGTGGGTCTGGAGATGTAGCAGTTGACCACGTTGGGACACGGCCAGCGGTCACACGTGTACATGGGCTTGAGCTCAAAGCCATACAGGAAGTACTGAGCTACAATAAAAGCCACTTCAAAAAGAGTCTTGAAAATGATGTTGAAGACATACGTTCGCAGCAGGGCACCTTTCAGCCGCACATGCCCTAGATTGTCCTTAATCGGCGCTTTCTTGGCCTTTTCATTCTGAAATTCCTTCTCCTTTTCTTTCACTTTCTCCTCCATGCGCACCAGATGCAGGATATGGCCCAGGTAGATGAGCGTGGGCGTGGACACGAAGATGATCTGCATCACCCAGAAGCGGATGTGGGAGATGGGGAAGGTCTTGTCATAGCAGACGTTCTGACAACCGGGCTGCTTGGTGTCGCAGGTGAAGCCCGACTGCTCGTCGCCCCACACTTTCTCGGCGGCGGCCCCCAGAACCAAGATGCGGAAGATGAACAGCACCGTCAGCCACACTTTGCCCACCACGGTCGAATGCTCCTGGGCACTCTCCAGTAGCTTCCCCAACAGGTTCCAGTCTCCCATGATGCTGACGATCACCTTTATTGACCAGACCAGCACTGACACCTGGGAGGAGACAATCGTTGCATTAACTCAAATAGAGGACAGCTTTTTACTTTCCTCCTGAGCAGTGGACACTGGTTCTCAGGGGGCCACGTTTCAGCCATTTGGGAGCCAAATGGTGCAATTTCACACGCCCACAATAAAAACGATAATAACCACAATAATATTCTACAATACACACGCCATATTTGAGTCATGGCGTGTGTATTGCAGAAAACTTTTTACCGGTAGACTGCCGGTCAAAAGTTTTAGAACATCTCATGTTTATGCATTTATTTATTTATTTAAAAAAAAAAAAAAAAAAAAAAAATATATATATATATATATATATATATATATATATATATATATATATATATATATATATATATATATATATATATATATATATATATATATATATATATATATATATATTTTTTTTTAAATAACAAATATAATGAATGACAACACCTCATTTATAGCAATAAATACAGTAAGTACATCTAAACATTTATTTTTATTTTTTTAATTCAATTTTGATTAAAACATAATAAAGTCGGGCAGCACGGTGGAACAGGGGTTAGTGCGTCTGCCTCACAATACGAAGGTCCTGGGTTCGATCCTGCGCTCAGGATCTTTCTGTGTGGAGTTCGCATGTTCTCCCCGTGACTGCGTGGGTTTCCTCCGGGTACTCCGGCTTCCTCCCACCTCCAAAGACATGCACCTGGGGATAGGCTGATTGGCAACACTAAATTGGCCCTAGTGTGTGAATGTGGGTGTGAATGTTGTCTGTCTATCTGTGTTGGCCCTGCGATGAGGTGGCGACTTGTCCAGGGTGTACCCCGCCTACCGCCCGAATGTAGCTGAGATAGGCTCCATCGACCCCCCCGCGACCCCGAAAGGGACAAGCGGTAGAAAATGGATAGATGGATGGACATAATAAAGTCAAATAAATGAATTAAAACACCTCAATTATAGCAAAAAGTACATAAAAACATTTGGTTACACTTTAGTATGGGGAACATATTCACCATTAATTAGTTGCTTATTAAAGTAACAAAGACTTAATTTACAGTTATTTGGACACTAGGGGAACATATAAGGGTTAGGGTTAGGGTTAGGGTTACTAAAAAGCAATAATTCTGAGGTTATTGAGGGAATGGCTTACTGGTTGTATAATAAGGCCATGCAGAATAAGGCATTAATAAGTACTTAATAATGACTAATTAAGAGCCAATATGTTACTAATTTGCATGTTAATAAGCAACTAATTAATGGTGACTATGTGTTCCCCATACTAAAGTGTTACCAAACATTTTTGTACATTTTTATTACATTATGTTTCCATCCATCACTTTTAGTACTGCTGTCCCAGCATATTTACATTATATATTTGTTTTTCTTAAGTTAGAGCACCCAATTTAAAGCAATTAGTACGGTAAGTACATTCAAACATTTTTTTCCCACACTTTTTAATTTTTATTTTATCTAAAAACGTTTTTGAAATTATTTTATTTTTATTTTTAAATTAGAACACCTCATTTATAGCAATAGGTACAGTTAGCGCATCCAAACATTTCACTGGTACTTCATATTTAAGCACATTTTTAACACTGAACATCCTTTACTGTCAATATTATAGTTTGTAAACTCAGCAACAGTAAGGTCCACAAATATCTGGACAGTGGCAGTGTTTATTTTTTTAATAATTTGCCTTTACAGCAGGTATATTCAACTAAATTGCTTTGGACCCAAATGTTCTATGTTTGCTAGCAAGGTTAAAGAGTCAATGCAAGGATCTGCTAATGTGTTTATAGTGGTCCAAGTTCCTCTATATACAACAGGAAACCTCTCACGTTTTTAGGAATTTGCTGCAAAAATGTTTGTCTCCCAGTTTCGAACTGAACTCGGGGGGGCCAGTATGGTGCTGGATTTGGCTCCTGGGCAGCCAATTGAATAGCCCCGCTTTACAGTATACAGTAATCCCTCATTGCTGTCAATTGGTTCCGGACATAAATGCATTCCCGCAAAGTAAGAATCATTCATTATAAATCACATATTTTCATAGCTAGAACACAAAAAAAAATGGTATGATATTTAAAATATGTTTTTCAGTTCTGGCCAATACCACTGTTGCATCAATATTTTTAGGTCTTTTAGCAATGTTAAGTTTGAAAATGCTTAATTTATGGCAAAATTGTTGTAGAATATGCTTTGAAAAACACCCCCCACCCCATTTTTGAAGCGTGATGTGGTGAGGGACGACTGTACACCAAATGTCACTTTCCAGATATTTCTGGACCTTGCTGTATTTACATCATTGATGTCAAAGGATGTAAAAAATATTGTTAATTTATAATACCACTCACATGTTTAAACATACTTATGCTATAAATAAGGTGTTCTAAAACCTACTATATATATATATATTTTTTTTTTTTCACCCATCAATTAAATGTAATAGTTTGAAATATTGAATGTTACTATGTTTAAATTACAATTGTTTGCTTAATTGAAATTATTCATCATATTCCCATAAGGTAAACAGTAAAGACGCCCTGCTGGTTCATTGCAAATGAGGTTTACTTCTTAATAATATTTAAAGAGAATCATTTTTAGATATTATCAGTGATATACTGCTAAATACAATTCACCAGAATTAAAAATTAATTCAGGACTACTTTTAACAGTTTGTTATGTTATTCTTTAATATTCGGTAGGTCGTGAGTTCAAACCCCGGCCGAGTCATACCAAGGACTATAAAAATGGGACCCATTACCTCCCTGCTTGACACTCAGCATCAAGGGTTGGAATTGGGGGTTAAATCACCAAACATGGCCACCACAGCTGCTCACTGCTCCCCTCACCTCCCAGGGGGTGATCAAGGGTGATGGGTCAAATTCAGAGAATAATTTCGCCACACCTTGTGTGTGTGTGTGACAATCATGGGTACTTTTAACTTTAATAAATAATCCAAGCACATTTCTTTTTTACATCGCTATCAGCTTGGAAATGACGGGAGAAGTTTGCTTGGCTTGGCACGCCCAGGCTCCGCCCCCTTATACTGTAAATACGTCATTCTGAAAGTAGCCATGTGCAGACAGGCTGAAATAAAAAAGAAATGGTCGGGCATCAGGAAGAAGTTGAAGAAGAAGATGGATGTACATCGCCATATCAGAGTTTCCTAGTTTGTGAAGCCGTTCTCAAACAATGGCAATAAAAACTATTCTGATTCTGATTCTGATTCAGAGGAGCGTTTGAAAAGATAGTCGTTGCACCTGGCGAGGAGGGTGTCACCTTCCTTCCTCACCGCACCATGTGTGTCCCTCCCAAAGTCTAGCGCTTGATGGCAGCGGACCACATACACCTAAGGACGACCATCCATTGGTATGATACGTAAAACTTTAGATTACGGGTGACTCTGATTACCCCCAATATAAACATAATTTGTGTAATTTACAACAAAATGTGTTCATAAAGTATCCTGCTCACAGCCAGATTAGAGTTTTGTGTGAAAATGATGTAATATTTGGTTTGCAATCTCTCAAATTTAAACATACCAGCGCTATCAAAAAGGATACGAAAGACTTTGACCCTCGTTTGATTCCTCAATTTATTATTACAACTCAGGAGAGGACTTGCTGTCACAGCCGTTCCACGGTATCGGAGGTGCCATTAATGTGTCGCAGCAACCGGCGGCTGCTGTCCGGCCTACCTCGTGCTGGAGTCACAGGAACACATTCCATCCATCCATTTTCTACCGCTTGTCCCTTTCTGGGCCGCGGGAGTTGCTGGAGCCTATCACTGCTGCACTTTGGCGGAAGGCAGGGTACACCCTGGACAAGTCGCCACAGGAACACATTGTGACAGCAATAGGTGGCAAAATAATCGTATAAATAAATTAATAGATGTCCTCACAAATATTAATATGAATATGAAGCATTGAATGCAATGGCGAAAAAGTAAATTTTTGTCACGGCCCGAGCGCACTCCAATGCGCATTCATCTGCGTGCTGTGCTGCGCGCTCCTGCGCATGCTATTTCGACTGCAGCAGGCGGCTGCATTCGATCGCCAATCAGTCGGCACTCAACACACATGCCACTGATGAGCTCCGTGGGCTTCTTAAGCCAGTTCAAACCTGCGTTCCGGGCCACAACGTAGCGACCTGTTCCTGTACAGTAAGCCGCATATCTCGAAGCTCTATGCACACTCTCTCTCTCTCTCTCTGTGTTTCTCCCCCTTCATGTTCATTTGTCTCGTGTCCCTTGTCGTCATCCAGCAGCGTTCCTCCGTTCCCGCGTCACGAGCAGTGTCTCGTCTCCCTGTATTCCCTCTGGTTCCCTGCCTGCCTCTTGGATCTCGACCTCCCGCCTGGACACGGACTTTGACGCCTCCCCCCTTCCCTTGACCTCACGCCTGCCCACAGACCTCCGAGCCTGCCTTGCCCCTCTTGGTCTTCCACACCTCGCTCAACACTTCCGGTAACACTCTACAGGTACTCGCTACACATAGTCACACACATACACATTTTGGATTAGTTTCACAGTCCATTCTATTGTTAATATATAAATAAATATAGAGTTAAACGACGTCCTGGATTCTGTGCCGTCTTCTTCCCCTGTACCGTAACAATTGTGTGTCCTTACCTCAATTTTTTTTACGTACTGTAATTCAAATAAAATGTTGGCAAAACCCGAACAATCAACTCTGAGTGTCACTAAAGTATCCACAGCCGGTAGAAATCTGAATACATGAGGCAGCGCATATTTCAACATCCAATTCAGTCTTGAAACATCTCGTCTTTGCCGTGAAAAAGGGCATACTCCAGGTTTTTGCAAGCTTAATACATGGGGCCCCAGGGCAGGATGGAAAGAGAAAAAAGAAGACAAAGGGGACAAGACAGCGAGAGACAACGACAAAAACACAACAACAACTGCATGAGCAGCATAGTATCTACACATATGATACCAGTACTCATAAAACAATATTTTTAAATCAAACAGTAATTATTACAGTATAATTATGACAATAATCATATTATTGATAGTAATAACAATATTCTCAAATAATAATAATTTTATATTTGATGTATTGAGATAATTGGTGAAAAGGTTAAATATAATGTCTAGTATGTTTTATTCCATATATTTACATCAATATTTTTCCGGCTTGAGAAATGAATATATTCAAATAGGCTTTTGTTTGTGTCAATATTAGTACATATAACCAGGATAAGTAAATATTCATGAGAGGAGAAAATCAAATAAAATGGTGGCCAAATTGTAAATAAACTAATAAATTACATATAAATTCGGTGTTTAGATCTTGAGCAGTAAAACTCTTCAACTTTGGTACATTGACTTAAACAGCTGTTTTTTTGTCAAACAGTTTACAAAATTCCTCATTCAGAAAGTCCATATCATAGAGAACTGAAATATATAGAACTGAAGGTGACTTACTTGTTTGCGAGTGTGCGACGCAAAGCGTCTGCGTTCGGCAGCATGAACAGAAACCAGTTGATCATGAATAAATCACCACAGGCTGTGTCTTCTCCACTGGTGCAGGCTGATTTGACAACAAGAAATGGGGCAAGATTTTATGAGAGGAAGCACTGGAGCTGCCTGCATAGATCTTGTGACACGAGACCCAGACTTAGGTTTGTAGTTTATATTTCAAGGTCTGTTAGTGGTGACACTGCAGCAAACTTTCACAACACTTGTGCCTGTCATTTGGGCCCCAGGCAGTGCAAGTCAACAAAGCACCTGTTGTATCTAATAGACTGTAGTATTAATATTAATGCAACAAAAGAGCCATAATAACACACTATCATGAAGAATATTTTGTTTGGGCACTATAGGTTTTTTCTGGGAAATCCACTATTGGATTTGAATCATCTCTTTTACATGATGACTATCCCCCATACATAAGACTCCCGAAGTCTAAATAATACAAATCATAATAACACATCATGACTATTATGATTATATAATAACTAGTTCATATATTGGGGGTTAAGTCTCCCACCGTCTTTAAAACCTAGTGATACTTCTGTTACTTTAGTCGAGGGTCCTTGAATGCACCACAGTTATGGGCAATGTAATGAAAAAGGGAATCTTGTACAGAACTTTCTCCTATGCTGCCACAGATAGGTTGATTATACTGTATTTGTACCTTTTGTCTACCACCTCGTCCTTGTTCCAAAATGCTGATTCTGTGTGTGAGTGCTTAAAGGTGAGCTTTGATCACATTAGGATGCCTGTGTTGAGTGAAGTGTTTGACACAGACTTAACACATACAGTACACCATGGACCATGGCTAAATATGCACACACCCCATCCCACGCCTTTGCCACCGCTTCACCCCTTGTGGTATGACGGACAACGGAGCAGCGCCCTAGTGGCCGGATGCCTGCCCCTCTCCATCCTGTTGCAAGTCTTGTGTTTTCTGTGTAAAATGTTTATGTGTGCTTACTGGCTATCACGTTTTTTTTCTTGGCCCCAGTCTGTACTTACCACCCCCAATGGAGCCAAGTGTGAGATCGACTTTTTTTTTTTTTACTAATCCTTCTCCAGTGTCTACCTTTTCCCACCTTATACAGGGCGCAGTAGTGGTGACCAATCACCATTCATGTTCTGTCTACAGATGCAATGTTTGTTTGTCTAATCTTCAAAATGAAATTTGGTTGTACTTGTGGAATGACAATAAAGACCATACCACCACCACATGGCAGAAAAAAAATCTTCAAACTTGAAAAAAGCACAGGGGCCCCGGTAAAACCTCGCCACTTACCCCTCCATTTTGACAGTGCTGAGTATGATCCGAGTTAAGTAATTGCTGGAACTTTAAACAATCCTGCATTTAGTAAGGGTGACCCAAAATACCGAACCCATAAAGACTGATGTAAATCCTACAAACCCTAAACTTCAGTGCGTGTACAGACATTCCCCAAAGTTTCTGTTATCCTGCTTTGCTTAAAAGTCACGTTATTTCCCAACTACATCAAGCTTCAAATGGGCTCTGCTGTATTTGACAAAATTCTAAAGTACGAGTAATTGTCAATTACTCGAACTTTAGAATTAACATTTTCTACAATTTCTCTGAACTTCTAATGTCAAAATTGCACCTTTTTGATGGCGCACCATGACATCGAAAATTTCTCAGAAAATGTTCTTCCACGGCAGTGTATGGCGCAAAATGCCTTTTCCTTGGTGGATCAACTTATGCTAAGGAAGACTATTGTTCCAATTTTTCATGCACAAAGTCCACTTGGTCCACAACGATTAGTCGACATAATCGACAATGTTGACTATGAAAGATGTTCCATTGTTGATCAGTCACTGAAAAAAAAAATTACCTGCCAGGAATTTACATGCAAAATAAAAGTCAGGTAAATAACCCTAACAGTAGGGCTGCAGCTATCGATTATTTTAGTAATCAACCACTCTATTGATTGGTTTGTTCGGTTAATCTTTACACCCTCAGTGAGTATTTTAGAGAAATTAGTTGAAATAATAAATAAGAAGTTCTGCTTGCTATAGCCTTCATAATAACTGAATTTACTCTAATAGGTTTTACAAATGAGTTAAAAGTAAGTCAAACTTAAAGCAGATCATAAGCAAAAATCGTTGACTAGCCGACTTATCGTAAAATTAATCGCTGACTAGTTGAGTTCTTAAATAATTGTTAGTTGCACACCCTGAAAAGAAAAATTTAAATGATTGTTGTTATGTTTTTTTTTGGAACAACCTGGATACATTACATTTTTGAATTTACCTAGACATACCTGATAACGATCATCTCCCCCACCTTTGGAGTTCCAGTGAATGAAAAGGTCTTGAATTCAAAGAAAAACGATTTCCCAAAACCTTCAATGAGCACAAAATTCTCGTAATGTTTTATTTATTTGATCTTCTGCCTGCAAGCCTTCCAGTCTGACATATTTTAAAACAAACCATTTACAATTCAACAAATACGCTCTTGTTTGCCTCACTTGAGGCCGCACTGCAGAAGATCTTAAAGGTCCTCATTTGGCAGCAGAAAGCTCCTGCGGGGATACGGGTTGAGTCCAGCACGTCTGTGTGCTCTAAATATAAACCACAGACAAGGGTGTGGCTTGGTTGTCACCCTGGTGGCACTGATCTGGGATTTGGGGTGAAGTGACCATTGACTGTGTGGCGGCGCATCAATAAACAAGCTTTGAAACAAAATATTCACTCATGTGGCCTACACTGTGTGCTCACATGGTTCAAGCTTTTATTATTTGCAATCGCCAAATGAAGCTTCATGACTAACTAGCCATTTGCAGACTAAAAATATTGCTGAGCACTTGATATTGAATGAATGTAGTGACGCTCTATGGCGGAAATGTGTGGATGATGTTTATAATACAGACAACAACCAAAGAAGTGTATATTTTCATTCATCACACACAGTATATCAATGGTTCTCAAACTTTTTTCACCGGGCATAGGGGAAGAAGACAGCAGGAATGTCGTTTTTAGCTCCATTTATTAATATATATAATATTATGGAATGTGTAGCTAATCCAAAATATGTGTGGTGTGCGACTATGTGTAGAGATTAACTGATGAGTGTTACCCGGAAGTGTTGAGCGAGGTGCGGAAGTCCAAGAGGGGCAAGGCAGGCTGGAAGGTCCAGAGACGGGCGTGAGGTCAAGGGCAGGGGAGAGGTGTCAAAGGTCCGTGTCCAGGCGGGAGGTCGAGATCCAAAAGGGGCAGCCAGGGAACAAGAGGGGAATACAGGGGGACGAGACACACTTCTCGCAATCAGGGGACGGAGGAATGCTGCTGGAACGACACGACACAGGACACAATGAGCACGACAGGGAAAGAACATAAAGAGAGAGAGAGAGAGAGCATAGAGCTACATGTTACAGCTTACTGTACTGAACAGGAGACTACGTTCTGCCCCGTAACGCAGGTTTGCACTGGCTTAAGAAGGCAGGTCTTTCATCAGCTTCAGGTGTGCAGATTGCTGATTGAAAGCAGCAGCTTGCTGCAGCCGGAGTGGCACGCGCAAGGGCGCGCCTGGAGGTTCGCCCAGCGCAGTGCACAGATGAATGCGCACTGAGGTGTGCCCGGGCCGTGACAAGTGCGACCTCAGGAAACATGTGGCTCTCAAAGTACCGCCAAAATGAACAACATTTAAATACAGTAGCGTAGTAGGCCTAAGTATTCACTAAAACAAGGCAGAGGTTTTATTTAACAAGTATATTTAATATTTTGGCCACTGTAGCATTACACACAGTTTGAACAGTAACACTGTGTTTGAATATTTAATTAGGTGATTATTTGGCGTACCACTGTACAGTTTGAGAAACGCTGCAGTAGATAGATAGATGGTATGAACATTACATACTGTATATAAATAAGGATGGGTACCTTTCGTATTTGAATCGATATGGTACCAATTCTTGCTACCTGGGAATCGATACCAGTACTCAATGGTACCAATTTTTAATGCATTTATTTAACATTTAACACTAAGCTTATGATCATAACTGTGCTGTGTTGTATGTTGCTTTCTAACACTTCTGTGTCTCATATTATACAGTACATTTCGCATGTAGCTATAATACAAGACATTAGATGGCAGTAGTGTGTAGATTACGTTGTGTTGCCTTATCCAGGAAGTTATCTTTGCCATTAAGTTGAGTGTGCCAGTCTTGTCTTTTGTTGAGTTCTACAAAGTGTTTATACTGTAACCTGTTTGATTGTAATCTTGGTGTGGTTTGCATTACCAAATTCAGAGGTGTTGTAAAATCACTAATGCTAATTGATGGCATGGCTATGGAAAATCCAATGTAAATTAGCATCAAGCTAAAAGTGGAGCCTTACTGTGCTTTTTGGCATAGAAAATTGTAATATTGAGCGCTTGACTGCTTTTCTACCCGGCAAGTGCTTGTGCCGGTATGGAATTATGGCATTGTCTGATTTTATGCGCATCTATACCCGGTAGTACTGACAGAATTCGGTTGGTGCCTGTAAAAGTGGCGAATTCGATATCCATACCTTTTTAGGTACAGGATAACATTTCAGTAATTTAATAGGGAATCCAAATAATACCCCGGTCTGAACATTACATGTAAAAACTGCATCATGCCCATGTTAAAAAAATTGAATGTACAAATTACCTGATCGTAATCTCTTTTCACTCTTTAAAAAATGTGAATTGCTGATAGAGAAATATAATCTCAAAATAATACCACATCACGGTACAAACGTTACACACACAGCCTCAGGTGACTGTGAAATCTCATTTTTATGATAACTAACCAAAAGCCAACATGATGTAGTTTTTTTTTTTTGCTGTCAATACTCTGCGTGTTAATGTGTTCCATAAAAAGAGACGTGCCCCTGCAGGTCCAGCTGTCTGCGAGGTCAACCTGACCACCCTAGGTGGTGAGGCTAATGATAACCCAAAACTGCTCTACTGCCTGCAGAAGGGTGAACTTCATCAGTCAGAGACGCAAACTCACAGGTGCAGTCTGTCACCAAATATCCAATGAAGTAAACAATGGTTTATTCTTCATCGGACTAACAAGTTTTACAACATATGGTCAGTGGTAAAAAGTCATTTATCGATATATGATTTAAAGATGTAGTGCTTCATTTATACCTCAAAGGGGGGTTCTAACCACCATCCATGTGAATGGAGCACCGTGTTACATATAGTAAAGGAATGTATTGTACATTTATTATTAGTGTCTACTTTACTGTATACAAGTTGAATACATTTATTATACTTCTGGCACATGTGGTGTAAACATATTAGATAACAAAATATATATGATTCCTATACCCCAACTGTATTCAATTATGTTTTACAATCCTTCAATTGACTGATCAGGCTCATCTTTTTAACAGATAAGACTTGAATTACGTCACTTGGGGTTTTTTGCTTACATGATAAATATTCCATTTGATCAAATATTAAGGTATTTGGCACCATTGAGAACCCAGCAAATGAAATGTATAAACGCGTGATAAAATTGTAAAAACTGTAATAAGCATGTTGTCAAATTATTACTTTTTTATTTGCGTCAATCAATATTTTTTATTATAATTACGAAAGTATAATTTTGTATACAGATTTAACACTGAAACTTATGGAAGCCTGTTGCTGCGACTGAAATAAACATATTCCCATTGTAAGTCATAATTGTGAGATAAACGGGTCACAATTCCTAGCAGGCACAATACCTTAAAACAACATTGGGAACTTGTTGAAGTAGGTTCTGATGTTGAGCAAATCTACCATGATGTTGAAACAACATGCTTTTTGACGACGTTTAATCAATGTTGCGTTCTGACGTTGATTTGACCATTAAAATTTGGTCATTTCCCAACCAACAACAAAGATCCAACGTTAGACATCAATGTTGTCTCAATTTACAAATACAACTATTTTTCAACATTGTTTCAGAGTCGGTTTTAAAGGACATGTATGTACAAAACCCAAAACCAGTGAAGTGGCACGCTGTTTAAGTCATAAATAAAAACAAAATGCAATGATTTGCAAATCCTTTTCAACCTGTATTCAATTGAATATACTGCAAAGACAAAATACTTAATGTTTGAACTGGAAAACTTTGTTACATTTTGTAAATATTAGCTCATTTGGAATTTGATGCCTGCAACATGTTTCAAAAAAGCTGTCACAAGTGGCAAAAAAGATTGAGAAAACACTTATTTGGAACATCCCACAGGTGAACAGGCTAATTGGGAACAGGTGGATGCCATGATTAGGTATAGAAGCAGCTTCAATGAAATGCTCAGTCATTCACAAACAAGGATGGGTCGAGGTTCACCACTTTGTGAACAAATGCATGAGCAAATTGTCAAACAGTTTAAGAACAACATTTCTCAACGAGGTATTACAAGGCATTTAGGGATTTCACCATCTATGGTCCGTAATATCATCAAAAGGTTCAGAGAATCTGGAGAAATTACTGCACATAAGCGATGATATTACGGACCTTCGATCCTTCAGGTGATACTGCATCAAAAAGCGACATCAGTGTGTAAAGGATATTACCACATGGGCTTAGGAACACTTCACAAAACCACTGTCAGTAAGTACAGTTTGTCGCTACATCTGTAAGTGCAAGTTAAAACTCTCCTATGCAAAGCGAAAGCCATTTATCAACAACACCCAGAAACGCTGCTAACTTCACTGGTTTTGGGTTTTGTATAATCAATGTTGTATCAATATGTTGTGCCTGCTGGTTTATCAGATAAAAAGTCGAAATTATTAGACAAAGAGTCATAATAATGAGATAACTAATAATTATGTGATAAAAAGTTTAATATTATAAATCAATTATTATAATTCAGATTTTTTAATCTTATAATTATAATGTTTTATCTTGTAATTTCAACTGAATCACTGAATAAAAGTTTATTTATATAGCCCTTTGACACAAGTGCCTCGAAGGGCTGCACAAACCACAAGGACATCCCCAGATTGAACCCACACCTGATCTGAACCAAAGGAAAAACTCAAAAAGCCCAAAATGAGAAAAAGAAGAAACCTTGGGAAGGGGTCGCAGATGTATGGACCCCCCCCCCCAGGGGCTAGTAGAAGGTCCCAGGAGGTCTTCTTTCATGTCATAGACGAGTGGTCCACCCCGGGTCACGACTTGAACCAGCCTTCGCCCCCTCCAGACTGTTACGTCTTCAGGTATTATCAGTGGCCACCTGGTAACCTCTCCATGCAGTGGAGGGGGGCAAAAAAGAGAAGCGGCAGGTCAACTGGTCTAAAACAGAGTCTATTTAAAAGCTAGTTTTAAGATGGGACTTAAATGCGTCCACTGAGCATTTATGACTTTTCATCTCATCCTTTTGACTTTTCAATCACATAATTGCGACTTTATCTCCTTATGTTGACTTTTTATCTCATTTCGACTTTTTATATCATCATTTCGACTTATCTCAGAATTTCAACATTTTCTCTCCAAATTTCATCTTTCTATCTGATATTTATGACTTTCTATTTCATAGTAATGACTATTTATCCTATAATTTGGACTTTTTTGTCTCATATTTTCAACTTTTTATTTCATAATTTCAATTTTCTTATCTCACAATTTCGACTTTTTACCTTCTAATCATGAGTTACGATACGGGTATTGTTTTTTTTTAGTAGTGTAAACAGGCTTGCATAGAAACGAGTCATTAGAATGTGTAAGTGTGCCTAATATTGCAACCAGTGAGTGTGTTAGTATGCGTACATGTGTGTAGTATACGTACATGTACAGTACATATGGTCTTGCACGTTCATATAATAGTGTACTGTAAATCAAAACTTGTAGTAGGTGAGTGTGGTCTGCATGTGACAGTTTCAGTTGGCCTTATTTCCCTAGTATGAGTTTATGTTGCAGCCAAGCCCCCATATTTGAGTCTCCAGCTTTGTTCCACTGTTTGCTGCAAGCCTTTACTAGCAGGAAGACGACTTCTGCGATGTTGAGCAGGATACAAACGCCCGACACAGCCAGCATGAACACGGTGAAGACGGTTTTCTCCGTCGGCCTGGAAACAAAGCAGTCCACTGTGTTGGGACAGGGGTACGAGTCACATTTGACCAGGCGGATCATCTTGTAGCCGGGGTAGATCATGTAGAAGATGTACATGAAGGTCACCTCAAATGTGACCCTGAACAGCAGGCTGATGACGTACGTCCACCAGAGGGCGCCCGTGATTCTCATCTTCTGGGTCTTAATCTGCTCCAGGTCTTTGGGGTTGCTCTTCCCTGACAGCGTGTAGAGCCTCTTGTCCACATGGCGCCGATGGGCCACGTGCATGGCGACCAGAAGGGCAGGCGTGGAGACCAGGATGAGCTGCAGGGCCCACAGGCGGATGTGGGAGATGGGGAAGAAGTGGTCGTAGCAGACGCTGTTGCAGCCCGGCTGCTGGGTGTTGCAGGTGAAGCCCGACTTTTCGTCCCCCCACACACTTTCTGCTGCCACCACCAGCACCAGGATGCGGAAAATGAAAAGCACTGAGAGCCAAATGCGGCCGATTCCTGTGGCGTGTCTGTTGACGCCGCTGATGACAGCATAAAATGAGGCCCAGTTCATTTTTTGTTCCGGGTCTGAAAGACAGAAAAAACAGTTTCAGCCCTTCTCTTGGATCAAGTAGTTCATTTTTTCTTCTGGGATTTATGTTATGCATGACCTTTCATGGAACATTTGCTTGTATTTTCTTTATTACAAATGACGGTAACACTTTAGTATGGGGAACATATTCACCATTAATGAGTTGCTTATTAACATGCAAATTAGTAACATATTGCCTCTTATTTAGCCATTATTAAGTACTTATTAATGCCTTATTCTGCATGGCCTTATTATACAACCAGTAAGCCGGTAACACTTTAGTATGGGGAACATAATTACCATTACTCAATCAATCAATCAATGTTTATTTATATAGCCCTAAATCACTAGTGTCTCAAAGGGCTGTACAAGCCACAACGACATCCTCGGTGTCGAGTGGGTCTGATATAATATTGTGAAAGTCCAACACATCAGCGAAAGTCCAGTCCATGGTGGGGCCAGCGGGAACCATCCCGAGTGGAGACGGGTCAGCAGCGTAGAGATGTCCCCATCTGATGGACAGGCTAGCGGTCCACCCCGGAGCAGAGTAGAAAAGAAAAGAAAAGAAACGGCAGATCAACTGGTCTAAAAAGGGAGTCTATTTAAAGGCTAGAGTATACAAATGAGTTTTAAGATGAGACTTAAATGCTTCTACTGAGGTAGCATCTCTAACTTTTACCGGGAGGGCATTCCATAGTATTGGAGCCCGAATAGAAAACGCTCTATAGCCCGCAGACTTTTTTTGGGCTCTGGGAATCACTAATAAGCCGGAGTTCTTTGAACGCAGATTTCTTGCCGGGACATATGGTACAATACAATCGGCAAGATAGGCAGGAGCTTGACCGTGTAGTATTTTATACGTAAGTAGTAAAACCTTAAAGTCGCATCTTAGGTGCACAGGAAGCCAGTGCAAGTGAGCCAGTATAGGCGTAATATGATCAAACTTTCTTGTTTTTGTCAAAAGTCTAGCAGCCGCATTTTGTACCATCTGTAATCTTTTAATGCTAGACATAGGGAGGCCCGAAAATAATACGTTACAGTAATCGAGACGAGATGTAACGAACGCATGGATAATGATCTCAGCATCGCTTGTGGACAAAATGGAACGAATTTTAGCGATATTACGGAGATGAAAGAAGGCCGTTTTAGTAACACTCTTAATGTGTGACTCAAACGAGAGAGTTGGGTCGAAGATAATACCCAGATTCTTTATCGAGTCGCCTTGTTTAATTGTTTGGTTGTCAAATGTTAAGGTGGTATTATTAAATAGATGTTGGTGTTGAGCAGGACCGATAATCAGCATTTCCGTTTTCTTAGCGTTGAGTTGCAAAAAGTTAGCGGACATCCATTGTTTAATTTCATTAAGACACGCCTCCAGCTGACTACAATTCGGCGTGTTGGTCAGCTTTAGGGGCATGTAGAGTTGGGTGTCATCAGCATAACAGTGAAAGCTAACACCGTATTTGCGTATGATGTCACCCAGCGGCAGCATGTAAATACTAAAGAGTGCAGGGCCAAGAACCGAACCCTGGGGAACTCCGCACGTTACCTTGACATAGTCCGAGGTCACATTGTTATGGGAGACGCACTGCATCCTGTCAGTAAGATAAGAGTTAAACCAAGACAAGGCTAAGTCTGACATACCAATACGCGTTTTGATACGCTCTAATAAAATATTATGATCAACAGTATCGAAAGCGGCGCTAAGATCAAGAAGCAGCAACATAGATGAAGCATCAGAATCCATCGTCAGCAATAGATCATTAGTCATTTTTGCGAGGGCTGTCTCCGTAGAGTGATTTGCCCTGAAACCGGATTGAAAAGGTTCACAGAGATTGTTAGTCACTAAGTGTTCATTTAGCTGCTGTGCGACAATTTTTTCGAGAATTTTCGAGATAAACGGTAGGTGGGACACCGGCCGGTAGTTCACCATGAGGTCAGGATCGAGGTTAGGTCTTTTGAGTAGAGGATGAATAACCGCTTTTTTGAATGCTAGAGGAACAGTACCAGAGGAAAGTGATAGGTTTATAATATTTAACACTGATGGACCTAATAAAACAAAAAGCTCCTTGATAAGTTTCCCAGGAATTGGGTCAAGTAAACATGTTGTTTGTTTTGTCCCATTTACACATTTTAACAATTCCTCCAATGTTATTTCATCAAAGAGAGAGAAACTATTTTGGAGGGCAATGTCCGTCGTATATACAGTCATATTTGTGTTAATAGAACCCAGTTGTGGCTGGGATGCATTGTCTTTAATCTCTTTTCTGATGAGTTCAATTTTCTTATTAAAGAAATTCATAAAGTCATCTGCTGAGTGGGTGGAGCTACTGGGAGGAGTCCCTTGTTGGGTTAGCGATGCTACTGTACTAAACAAAAATTTAGGATCATTTTTGTTGAGGTGGATGAGATTTGAGTAATATTTAGCTTTAGCTGAGGTAAGCATGCGTTTATAAGTTATTAAACTATCACTCCATGCTTGATGGAAAACCTCAAGTTTAGTCGCACGCCATTTGCGTTCCAGCTTTCTACATGATAATTTCTGGGCTTTAGTTTCTTCTGTAAACCATGGGGTACGCCTTTTAGGGGCCCTTTTTAGCTTTAGCGGTGCTACAATATCAATGGTGTCGCGCAGGGCGTCATTAAAGTTGTTAGTGAGGTTATCAATAGAGCCCACATAATTTGGGAAAGGTGCCATTACTGAAGGCAGTAGGTCAGTAAGAGTCGTCGTTGTGGCAGCATTAATGTTGCGGCTGCTATAGAAGTTATTATTATTATTATTAGTTTGTTGACAATGAGTCCGAACTTCGAATTTTATAAGGTAATGATCGGACATTACTAACCCTAACCATAACCCTAACTCTAACCCTAACCCTAACCCTAACCCTAACCCTCTAACCCAGAGCTGGGCAATTATTTTGACTCGGGGGCCACATTGAGAGAGAAAAAATGGGTCTAGGGAGCCAAAGTGTGTGTTTATAAATTATATTTACACATTTAGCTGTAAAAATCTGCTGTACAGTATGTGTGTTTGGGTCCCTTTTTTTCCCAGGAACACTAATACTAAAAGTTGCAAAGTCTGATAGCGTTCTAAAAACGTTATGACAGACCATCCATCCATCCATTCATCCATCCATCTTCTTCCGCTTATCCGAGGTCGGGTCGCGGGGGCAGCAGCCTAAGCAGGGAAGCCCAGACTTTCCTCTCCCCAGCCACTTCGTCCAGCTCTTCCCGAGGCGTTCCCAGGCCAGCCGGGAGACATAGTCTACCCAACGTGTCCTGGGTCTTCCCCGTGGCCTCCTACCGGTCGAACGTGCCCTAAACACCTCCCTAGGGAGGCGTTCGGGTGGCATCCTGACCAGATGCCCGAACCACCTCATCTGGCTCCTCTCGATGTGGAGGAGCAGCGGCTTTACTTTGAGCTCCCCCCGGATGGCAGAGCTTCTCACCCTATCTCTAAGGGAGAGCCCCACCACCCGGCGGAGGAAACTCATTTCGGCCGCTTGTAACCGTGATCTTGTCCTTTTGGTCATAACCCAAAGCTCATGACCATAGGTGAGGATGGGAACGTAGATCGACCAGTAAATTGAGAGCTTTGCCTTTCGGCTCAGCTCCCTCTTCACCACGACGGATAGATACAGCGTCCGCATTACTGAAGACGCCGCACCAATCCGTCGATCCGTTATGACAGACCACCTCAAACAAATGGAATGGAATTTTACAGTTTTTTTACTGAATGGGACACCCAAAATGTACATGAAAATAAAGAAAGTGGGATTTACAATATTAACTATGAACAATAAAACACTGAATATTAACAACATATGAACATATTTTACTTCTCAGACCAGCTCCTCCATAGTTCTGTATATTTTACAATCAAGCAAAACACAACAAAAGTGTAAAAAACAGCAAAATATGAACGCAAAGTGTAATAAACACCTACAATATGATATATTATTACGTAAAAATCTGCTTCCGCATCGCTTCCTGACACAGGCATGACGTAGATTACCATAATAACTCCTATAACACCCAAAAGCGCAGATTTTGACCATTTAAATACTTTCTATAGTTCAAGACTTACAGTCATTTAAGAATACCACTGCACATCATAACGGTGGTTACAGTTTTGATGTTAAAGGTCTTAAAAAAATTATATAGAACATCCGGCGGGCCTGATTGAAGAGCTTAACGGGCCGCGTGTGGCCCACGGGTCGTATTTTGCCCAGGTATGCTCTAACCCTAACCCTAACCCTGTAACCCGAACCCCAACACTTACCCTAACCAAATAACTCTCAAGTAAGTCTTTGTTACTTAGAATATGTTCCCCTAGTGTCCAAATAACTCTACATTAAGTCTTTGTTACTTAGAATATGCACCTTTTTTACTGAAATGACAAATGACAATCCTTCATTATGCCATTATAAAATTGAAACATAACATGACATAAATTAACAACAGATAGCATACAGTGCATCCGGAAAGTATTCACAGTGCTTCACTTTTTCCACATTTTGTTAATTACAGCCTGATTCCAGAATGGAATACGTTTATTTTTGTCCTCAAAATTCTACACAAAATACCCCAAAATTACAATTTGAAAATGTTTTTTTAGAGCTTTATGAAATATAATAATACTAAAAAAAAATCACATGTACATAAGTATTCACAGCATTTGCTCGGTCATTTGTTGATGCACCTTTGGCAGCAATTACAGCCTCAGTCTTTTCGATACAATGCCACAACCTTGGCACACCTATTTTTAGGCAGTTTCGCCCATTCTTCTTTGCAGCACCTCTCCAGCTCCATCAGGTTGGATGGGAAGTGTTAGTGTGCAGCTATTTTCAAGTCTGTCCAGAAATGTTCGATCACATTCAAATCTACGCTCTGGCTGGGCCACTCAAGACATTTACAGAGTTGTCCTGATGCCATTCCTTTGATATCTTGGCTGTGGGCTTAGGTCGTTATCGTGCTGAAAGATGAACTGAGTTCAAGAGCGCTGTGGAGCAGGATTTCATCCAGGGAAAGTCAAGCACAAATACAAATAGACGGAGTAGACATTGAAAGGGTAAAATAAAACACATTTTGGGTGTAATAATAGAACTGGAATTCTCATGGAAAAATATACAACTTAAAGTAACAAGAAACACGTCAATAATGAATAAAGCAAAATATGTTCTGGACCAAAAATCACTTCATATTCTCTACTGCTCGCTAGTGTTACCATATTTGAGTTATGGTGCAGAAATATAGGGAAACAACTACAAATGTGCGCGTCATTCACTAAATACAATAAAGATCAGTTAGAATACCGGTAATACATAATGTTGGATATAGAGAACATACAAACCCTTTATTTATTGAATCAAAAATATTGAAATCATCGACTTGGTGCATTTGCAAACAGCTAAAATTATGTACAAAGCAAACTATAACCTGCTACCCAGGAATGTACAACAATTCTTCTCAACAAAAAATTTGAAATAAAACCTTAGAGGAAAATCTCATTTAAAACATTTGTATGCACATACAACACCTAAGACCTTTAGCATATCCGTATGTGGAATTAAATTATGGAATACATTAAGCAAAGAAATGATACAAAGCACCAATATGATTCAGTTTTAAAAACTGTTCAAACTACAAGCGTTCACAAAGTACAAATAACAATTATGATAAACATTATGAACCCTAGGTGAACTAGAAATTACTTAACTATATATTTATGACAACTTAAATTTTTGTGTACATGTTATATGTCTAATATTTATTTATGTATTCAATATTTGTTTACTTACTTATTGTATATTAATCTATTTACTCAGTTATGTATCCACTGTTCTGTTACAAATAGAGAACAAACAAATGGAATAAAACTGCTATGGTACGAAAAGGGGTAGTGTCAAATAAGCTCTGCTTCTTCCTACTCCTTTTCGGACATGCTGTAATGAAACAACTGGAAATATGTGATGTCATGTAATTGTATTGTATGCATTTTCGAAATACTGAAAAATGACTGACAGACTGACTTATGTCTCTGTACATTGCTGCATCCATCTTTCCCTCTATCCTGATTAGTCTCCCAGTTCCTGCCGCTAAAAACGATCCCCACAGCATGATGTTCCACCACCATGCTTCACTGTAGGGATGGTGTTGGCCTGGTGATGAGCGGTGCCTGGTCTCCTCCAAACATGATGCCTGGCATTCACTCCAAAGACTTCAATCTTTGTCCCATCAGACCTGATCATTTTGTTTCTCATGGTGTGAAAGTCTTTCAGGTGCATTGTGCACTTCTATCTGTCCACTATACCAGTGGTCCCCAACCACCGGGCCGCGGCCCGGTACCGGTCCGTGGATCGATTGGTACCGCGCCGCACAAGAAATAAAATTTAAAAAAATTATAAAATGTTTTTATTTATTTATTTTTTAAATTAAAATCAACATAAAAAACACATGATACACTTACAATTAGTGCACCAACCCAAAAAACCTCCCTCCCCCATTTACACTCATTCACACTCATTCGCACAAAATGGTTGTTTCTTTCTGTTGTTAATATTTCTGGTTCCTACATTATATATCAATATAGATCAATACAGTCAGCAGGGATACAGTCCGTAAACACACACGATTGTATTTTTTTATGACAAAAAAATAAAAAAATAAAAAATAAATAAATAAATACCATAATCCAGTGACATATCATAAAGTACCATGACATAACAAAACATAACATAACCATCAATCCATCCATTTTCTACCGCTTGTCCCTCTTGGGGTCACTGGGGGGCTGGAGCCTATCCCAGCTGCACTCGGGTACACCCTACAAAAGTCATAACGAGTGTTGTGAAAAACACTTACAAGTATAGTTACTACTTTCTTTCCAAATAAACTATTAATTCAATAATGGAATTGCAACCTAAATGTGAGTTATTCCCAAGTAAATAATGTAAACAAAGTAATTATTTCATTACTTTTTTGAAAACTAGCCACATTTCACTGCAAGTAACAACAATGGCATTGTAATGTTTGAAACAGTAATTAATTACATTATTCGTTCCTAGAGAACAGTAACGTCTTGAGTACAGTTACTTTGTAACGCCATTATTTCCAACATGACTACAACATAAGGTAACGTTACGTAACATACCGTAAAACAAAACAAATGAACCCAGATTAACATCAAATTACACAAATTAGTATACCATAAAACTAACATACATTAATTGTATGACAAGAAACATAACATGCCATAACACTGCTATAATATAGCACGTTTTTATAGGTTAACATACTGTAACACACACACAAATTAACACAAATAAACCAAAAAATAAACAACACAAATTACCAGAACATAACATAAAGTTGATGTTATGCACACAACACCATAGATTAAAAGTCAATATAAGTAGTTATATAAAACTAAATCACTGCAGAACCCAATTTAAAATGTTAAAATTGTGCATCAATTTTGCACAAAGTATGCATGTGAGAGTTGTTACCAGGTTCAGCAGGCGGCGTAAGAGGCATATGAGGCAGCGAGGAGCACACTATTGGCCCATTATCTTGGCATGGATGACTGCCCAAATGATGGGGGGCATTTTTACCCTCCTCTGTATTTGGCAGACCCCTTATGAGAGACCTGGCACCGTGTGTCATGTGACACACTCCTGCCAGTCGCCACAATGCGGCCTACAAACTGAGCAAATGCATTGCAAAAGTACCTCAGACAGAATAGTGTGCACAGTGCATGCGATTAGCAAAAATTCAAACAGCAAGTAGAATGTCCTTACCTTTAGTTGAGTCTTACAAAAAATAACATATTTTTGGAACTAATGTCTGCCACCAGTAAGCGGCAAGACTTTGCATCGCAAATGGTATCACACACGCACACGCACACGCACACACACGCACACTCGCCACAGCCCTGCACTGAGCAGTCATATGCTTCACTGCACATGCTATTTTGCATACAATAGCTCCATTTAAGCAGGCCAAACAAACAACCTCACAGTTCAGTTCAGATGTTTTAATTTGGGCCCAGGAGGAATCTGTGAGTGGGACTGCTGTCTGCTCTCTTGGCCTTCTGTGCCTTGTTCCTGAGAGGAAGTGGAGGCAGTGCAAAAAATGAATAAAACAACAAATGACCCAGAATATCAAGATACAATTCACCAGTTTATTATCATGATATGTTTATTATTTGTAGATAATGGGTTTTTACAATAACATAGCTCCCTGGCTAAATATTTCCAATTGTGTGACTAAATTTTGCAAAGCTTTTTTTTTTACAAAATGCCATTTCCCAAATCTTAGGAGTGCTCTTGAATCTGCCCAATAGCTCATGGAAATGACCCAGAATCACTTGAGCCACATGTGCAAACCCACAGAATGCACATATGAACGTTGTCTCTGTGCCTTTACAAAGATAATAATCATAGAAACATGGCATTAACAAAAAGCGTATTATTGTGGTCGTATACAGTGTTCAATTTTCAACTTTGACCTGTTTATAATGATATTCTACTTTTGTTTGGTCTAAAGGAGGACATCTAGAGGTCAGTATGAGCAATTGCAATGCTCTCAAATTAGACTTAGACTTAGACTTAGACTTCCTTTTATTGTCATTCAAATTTGAACTTTACAGTACAGATAAGAATGAAATTACGTTGCATTAGCTCGTTGTAGTGCAGGATAAAAGAGCAAAAAGGTGCAGATACAAATAAATAGATTACTGTACAGATAAATATATTGCACTTTTGCATATGCATCCACGTTTATGGATGTATGTTATATTGTCTTAATATTAGTTATGTAATGGCTGTATTTCTTAATTTTAGTCAAAGATCATCTGTATGACAGGAACACTGCTGTTTTCAAGGACTTAGTGCAAAAATACTATAGTCAAAGATCTTCTATATGTCAGGGTTTTTTTAAGGATCAAGTAAAACCATACTAGTCAAAGATCATCTATATGACAGAGGCAGAAACACTGATGTTTTCAATGACAGAGTGCAACAATAGTCAAAGATCATCTATATCACAGTAAAGTTCTACTTTTTAAAGGATCTAGTGTAAAAATACTATAGTCAAAGATAGTCTATATGACAGCAACACTGCTTTTGTCAAGAACGTAGTGCAAAAATAGTAGTCAAAGATCATCTATATGACAAGAGCACTGCTATTTTGAAGGATATATTGATAAAATAGTAGACACAGATCCTCTATATGCCAGGAATCCTCTGCTTTTCAAAGGATCTAATACCCGGTTGGTAGAGCGGCCATGCCAGCAACCTGAGGGTTCCTAGTTCGATTCCCTGGCTTCCGCCACCCTAGTCACGTCCGTTGTGTCCTTGAGCGAGACACTTCACCCTTGCTCCTGATGGATCGTGTTTATGGCCTTGCATGGCAGTTCCCGCCATCATTGAGTGTGTGAATGTGGAAATAGTGTCAAAGCGCTTTGAGTACCTTGAAGGTAGAAAAGCGCTATACAAGTATAACCCATTTACCATTTTATATAACAATACTTGTCAAAGATCCTCTATATGACAGAAATGCTATGTTTTTTTTAAGGATCTAGTGCATAAAAATACCATTGTCAGATATCCTCCGTATAACAAGAACACTGCTGTTTTAAAGGATCTAGTGCAAAAATACTAGTCAAAGATCATCTATATGACAGAAATGCTCTACTTTTTAAAGGATCTAGTGCAAACATACTATAGTCAAATATCCTCTGTATAACAAGAACACTGTTATTTTAAAGGATGTAGTGCAACAACGCTAATCAAAGATCCTCTATATCAGTGTTCCTTAATATAGGCCCGAGGCCCATTGTTAGGCCGCAAGCGCCCCTAGAGGGCCGCCAAAAATATCTCTTTCTCAGCTGTGGTCCATATGGGCCCAGTGGTACTCGGTTGTATTACACTTTTTCACCACTTCTGGCAGTCATGACAATATCAAACAAAAAGACGAAGCCCGGAGCTAAAGTCATAGAGAAGTTTCTCAAGCGCAGAAATTATAACAAAAGTGGTGAAGCTGAATTTTCATTTGCACTTTCATTTTATCAAACTGTATGCGGGCTCCATCTGGTGGTACGCCAAAGAATCACTTAATCAAATATTCAAACACAGTGTTACTTTTCAAACTGTGTGTAATGTTAAATATTAAATATTCTTGTTAAAAAAAACAACTCTGCCTTGATTTTAATAAATACTTAGGCCTACTATGCTTTTGTGTTTTAATGTTGGTCATTATGGTGGTACTTGGAGAGACAAGTGTTTTCTGAGGTGTTTGAGAACCACTGCCCTAGATGAACCCCCTTAGAAATTTGGTTTTGTTTTTAAAAAAAAACATTCTTTTTTTTAAAGTAAAAGAAGCAAACAAAATCAATACAATGTGGCCAGAATATGAATTCAAATAATAGTATAATTGGACATTGTTAATTTAAATATGACTATAAATCCGAGTGTAAAGTAAACATTAGCTGATACACACAGGATCATCACCAGTGAAAAATACGAATGATAATAACATATAATTATTACTTTTATGAATATATAATTATTAGTGCAACTCTTTGGGGTTAAATTTCCCCGTCTTTTAAACTTAGTGACACCTGTGTTTGTAACTTTACTCGAGGGTCCTTGAACACACAACAGTTATGTGCAATGAGATACAAAAGTGAAACTTGTATATAACTTTCTCCTATACTGCCACAAATAGATTTATTATAGTTTCACCTTTCTTTTTTTTTTACCTCATCCGGGTTCCAAATGTAGGTGGTGTGTGTGAATGCTTAAAGGAGAGCTTTGATGATGTTATGACATCTGGGTTAAGTGAAATGTGTCATGTCTGTGTTAATCATGTTTTTGGTTTGGCCATGTTTTTTAATGTCAAGACTTGGTCCTTGGGTTTTATTTTTCCGGAAGGCAACGGAAAGTTGGCGCGTGCGAGACGTGAATTTAAATACATGTTTATTATAATTAATCAAAAAGGTGCAAACAAAAAGCGCTCACAGCGGAGGTAAAAACTTGAGTATGAAAACAAAACTTGCACAAAGGCAGAAACTATGAACAATGAAACAAAAACACTAACGTTGGCATTAATAAACAAAAACTTACTTGGCATGAGAAAAAGCATGAAAAAGAGTAGCATGGATCATCAGCATGAGGGTGAACAGAGTGGCAGGAGTGTGAATGGGATGTCGCCAGGCAGACTAACAGAAAACAATGGACTTAAATAACACAGACATGATTAACAACAGGTGCGTGACTCAAAACGTGAAACAGGTGCATGACATGACAGGTGAAAACTAATGGGTGACCATGGAAACCAAACAAAACAAGGAAGTGAAACCAGGAACTAAAAAAGAGTCCAAAAACCAAGCAAAACATGGCCAAACAAAAACATGATTAACACAGACATGACAACATGTTCCAAATTAGCTGGTTTAGGATAGGATAAAGTCTTTTTTTTTGTCCCACAATGGAGAAATGTTGTTGTTGTAGTGCAGGTTTTTACATACAGGAGCAGAAATAAAACATAATGAAAAACAAAAAAATAGTAATAAATACTGCATATTGTGCACTAATATGTATAGATAAAAGATACAATTAAAACAAAAACCACTAACAACCATATTGCACACCAAGAAAAAAAGATCGCAGTAATCACATAAGTGCGTTGTAAAGTCTTATGGCTATGGGTAGAAAAGACCTGAAAGGTAGCGTTCCTTTTTGCACTGTAGATGCACAGTCTAATGTTGAAGCAGCTACTCAGGGCCTCCACAGTGCCGAGGGATTGGACATTATGGATGTCAATGTGGTCTGCATTCTTCTGTCAGCCACCTCCTCAATGCTGTCTAGTGGGCAGCCTAGGACAGAGTCAGCTCTTTTAATCTGACCGTGCTGACCCCAACCCAGCAACATCGCAGAAGCCACCACTTAAAAAATGCACAGCAGTGACCTGCACACCCCAAAGGACCTCAGTCTCCTCAATAGGTGTAGGCGACTGACCCTTCTTGTACACAGCGTTTGAATTGTGAGTCCAGTCCAGTTTATTGTTGAGGTGACTTTAGATAAGTCCACTATTTCTATATCTGATCCCTTGATGTTCACACTCCCTCCACCCAGGTGGAACAAACAATTTTGCATTTTTGATAGGTGTAGGTAGTTAAACGTTATTAATTTGGATTCAAGCAACCTTATTATTTAACTTTCAAGTCTATTTTTTTATATTGACATATTGTATAGGAAATATTTTTTGTTTAGATCTAAAAATTACAAAAGAAAGAAAAGTTCTAATTCAATATTGAATATTAAAATATAAGCTGCAAAGAACATTGCACACAAATATAAACACATTTTCTAACTAAAGATATTTTGGCATATTACATAATGTTTCACCCAAGACAATTATTCATTGCTACAAAAAAGTGCAACTTTATTTTTTCCTGACTTTTAGCAAGACCATGAATGTTACATTAGTTACATTAAAAACATCACATGTTTTCTGTTGTACATTTCAACATTTGTGAAAAGGTGGCGGAAGAAGCATAGCTGATTTAACAAAGGTAAGAGTCTGTGTAATTTCCTCTGTCAGAAAGCCACAAGTGAAAGAAAAGCACATCAACAACGTCCTATTGCAAAAAAATATATTTCCAATGTTGCCTGTTTGTGTCTGAATAGTAGGCTACTTGTTAATGCATTGGTAACATCTATCTATTCCCCTCTTTTGGAGAATGAATAACGTTGCATGAGAAAAATTGGAAATCACGATTCCTATAAAATGTTTAGTTATGATTGAATTGGATTTGTAATACAGCATTCTATACTTACAGGTGCATCTCAATTAATCTGAATGTTGTGCAGAAGTTATTTGATTTGATGAATTTGGTTTAAACTATGAGACCAATTAAAGGCTCTGGGAGTTCGTACCGTTTAATTTTTGATTAGAGCACAAACCAGTTTTATTACAATATTGAAGTGTTTGACCATATTAACATTTTTGTGAGATACCGAATATAAATATATTCTTAGACTTTGACTTAGACTTCCTTTTTATTCTTTTATTCTTGAAGTGTTTCACTCTGTTTGTAGTGAACTAATGAACTACTAAAATTAATTGACAGACTGCACCTGTAAATTACTTTTTTAAATTTTACTATGAAATTTGATTCATTTTTTTATAACTGTTTCCTGTTTTAGTTCTAGAGTTGTTTCCGGTTTGCTATCTTGTGGCGTTGTATTTGGTAAACCGTTTTGTATTAAATTATGACCAAACTGAAAATAAATATATGTTGTCATACAGACATTTGGTATAAATTTAAAATGTACTCGTCAAAAATATAAGTGTGAAATGTGATGCCGCTTGCGTTAGTTTGGAGCTGGCTCCACTCCCGGATGGCAGCGGTCCCTTTAAGAAAATCATGGGTGTGTAAAGATATATTTTTTTGTGTTAGTTCTGGGCCTGCCGGTCGCGTTCCATTTAGCGTTTTCTTAGGCTACTTGCCAAAATGCGTGGCATTACGATACAAATTACACACTACCGCGAAAATTCAACCTAATGTAGTTTATCTTTATACTTCAATGGGCTTGAGAAACACTTTGAGTGTACAATAGAAAAGAGAAGGCAAAATAGGACGCGTGATAATGCGAAACAATTCGGAATGGGACGTGGCCAGAAAAAATATTCGCCACTTATTGGTAGGTTCACCACAACACGGGAAAAGTGGCAAAGCCGATAAACATTTGAGTAATTAATAATCGAGGGGAAAAAAACGGACAGTCACGGAAAAGGAAGGGTTGAAGCCACATCATCTGCCTGTTTTTATTTTTGGTCAGTTTTCTAAGTGACCGGCGGCCATTGCAGGCTCCCACGGGCAACATGGTTGTCCAAGCTGGGCGGCAATGAGCGGCGTGTAGCACTTGAACATCAGCGGCTGTGTGCGAACCGAACTCGGTCTCTCTTTAGTCCTCAAGATGGGGCATCCTCCTCTGGAGTTCAGCGACTGCTACTCGGACAGTCCTGACTTCAGAGAGACGCTCAAGTGCTATGAATTGGAGCTGGAGAGAACTCGGAAATTCCTAAAGGAGCTGATAAAGGATGGAAACAGTGTGATCAATGCAATAAAAGGTAAGCATGCACGATGTACCTTTTTTGTGTGGCATATTTCATGCTGCTAAAGTGTGCAGGATGAGTCTGGGCTGGTGGGAGAGACACTTTTAGGGGGTGCTAGTGCTGAGCAAACACTCTTAATATATATATAATATATGAAAATAATAATATTAATAGTGCACACATGTTGCTCCCCCTGCCTGAGTGGGTCAAGAGCAGCTTACAGTGTGGCAACAAGCTTACAGTTAATGGCTACATTTGGGGTCAGCACACTATTTGTTTGGTTTGCCAAGATGCCATTCTGCTGCCCTGGCAAACAAACACAGTCATTGTTAGTGTTACACACTTGTGAGGTTCCAGTGTGCACTACTTGGCAAAGCGCAATGTCTTGTTGTTTATTGCACCGACACATCCACAAAAGTCATTTTAGGGATGGGCGATATGGCCTAAAATCTATATCATGATATGAGTTACATATGTACGGCCGCGATCAAAAGTTTACATACACTTGTAAATAAAATAATGTCATGGCTGTCTTGAGTTTCCAATAATTTCTACAACTCTTATTTTTTTGTGATAGAGTGATTGGAGCACATACTTGTTGGTCACAAAAAATATTCATAAAGTTTGGTTCTTTTATGAATTTATTATGGGTCTACTGAAAATGTGACCAAATCTGCTGGGTCAAAAGTATACATACAGCAATGTTAATATTTGGTTACATGTCCCTTGGCAAGTTTAACTGCAATAAGGCGCTTTTGGTAGCCATCCACAAGCTTCTGGTTGAATTTTTGACCACTCCTCTTGACAAAATTGGTGCAGTTCAGCTAGTTGGTTTTCTGACATGGACTTGTTTCTTCAGCATTGTCCACATGTTTAAGTCAGGACTTTGGGAAGGCCATTCTAAAACCTTAATTCTAGCCTGATTTAGCCATTCCTTGACCACTTTTGACGTGGTTTATGGTCACTGTCCAGTTGGAACACCCAACTGCCCCCAAGACCCAACCTCCGGGCTGATGATTTTAGGTTGTCCTGAAGAATTTTGAGGTAATCCTCCTTTTTAATTGTTCCATTTACTCTCTGTAAAGCACCAGTTCCATTGGCAGCAAAACAGACCCAGAGCATAATACTACCACCACCATGCTTGACGGTAGGTATGGTGTTCCTGGGATTAAAGGCCTCACCTTTTCTCCTCCAAACATATTGCTGGATATTGTGGCCAAACAGCTAAATTTTTTTTCATCTGACATCACATGGACAAAGATAAGACCTTCTGGAGGAAAGTTCTGTGGTCAGATGAAACCAAAATTGAGCTGTTTGGCCACAATACCCAGCAATATGTTTGGAGGAAAAAAGGTAAGGCTTTTAATCCCAGGAATACCATTTCTACCGTCAAGCATGGTGGTGGTAGTATTATGCTCTGGGCCTGTTTTGCTGCCAATGGAACTGGTGCTTTCAATGGGACAATGAAAAAGGAGGATTACCTCCAAATTCTTCAGGACAAGCTAAAATCATCAGCCCGGAGGTTGGGTCTTGGGCGCAGTTGGGTGTTCCAACAGGACAATGACCCCAAACACATGTCAAAAGTGGTCAAGGAATAGCTAAATCAGGCTAGAATTAAGGTTTTAGAATGGCCTTCCCAAAGTCCTGACTTAAATGTGTGGACAATGCTGAAGAAACAAGTCCATGTTAGAAAACTAATACATTTAGCTGAACTGCACCAATTTTGTCAAGAGGAGTGGTCAAAAATTCAACCAGAAGCTTGTCAGAAGCTTGTGGATGACTACCAAAAGCGCCTTATTGCAGTGAAACTTGCCAAGGGACATGTAACCAAATATTAACATTTCTGTATGTATACTTTTGACCCAGCAGAATTGGTCACATTTTCAGTTGACCCATAATAAATTCATAAAATAACCAAACTTCATGAATGTTTTTTGTGGCGGTATAGCTCGGTTGGTAGAGCGGCCGTGCCAGCAACTTGAGGGTTGCAGGTTCGATCCCTGCTTCCGCCGTCACTGCCGTCGTGTCCTTGGGCAAGACACTTCACCCACCTGCTCCCAGTGCCACCCACACTGGTTTAAATGTAACTTAGATATCGGGTTTCACAATGTAAAGCGCTTTGAGTCACTTGAGAAAAAGCGCTATATAAATGTAATTCACTTCACTTCACTTGTGACCGACAAGTATGTGCTCCAATCACTCTATCACAAAAAAATAAGAGTTGTAGAAATGATTAGAAACTCAAGACAGCCATGACATTATGTTCTTTACAAGTGTATGTAAACTTTTGATCGTGACTGTATATCACGATTCAGCAGCGATATTCAACTACCGGTAATTGTTTTGGGGTCACATTTCCAGAAAGCTAAGGACCGGGATGACTGGACTTCTCCCTTCACTATTACTCATATTCCGGAGAACCAGCGTCCTCTGCAGTAGACTTTTGATTTTGGTTCATTTACCTTGTCAGAGTTAAAGGAGCGCTGTTTTTAAGGACTTTCAACCAAAAAGCTAGTCAAGATCATCTTTATGACAGCACTCGAGTGTGAGTCTATCAACTTTTGAACTGAACTGGGCCACCAGTTGAATAGCCCAAATGATGAAAAAGAGAGGACCTAAAATGGAACCTTGAGGAGCACCACAAGTATAATTGAAGAAGTTCAACAAATGACTACTGACTGCATCGGAAGTAAACAAGTTACAGCAACACAATAGTTACTTAGATTACATTTCGAAAAAAGTGTAACAGCCAAAAAGGAGAGGACTCAAAGGGGTGCCTCGAGGAACGCCTCAGTTATGTAAATCACAAGTTAGGTATTTGCTGCAAAAATGTTTGTCTTCTAAGTTTTGAACTGAACTCGAAGGACTGGTATGGTGTCAGACGTTTGGCCCCCGCCCTGTCAGATGAATAGCCCTGCAATACAGTATTTTATTTAGCATATAACAAATAATTTAAATCCTAATTTGGATTGATGACGTATGCAGTAACATTGGGTAATTTCCAGGTGTATTAGTTTGTCAAAGCTATTACTAATATACAACCCCTGGAAAAGTTTTTGGAATCATCAGACTTGGAAGATGCTTAACAGATATCAGACATGACACACAACTAATGTCATTTCTAATGGCAACTTTCTGGCTTTAAGAAAAAGAAAAAAAAATCAAGAATATAAATTGTGGTAGTCTGTATGACTGTTTAATTTTTAGATCAAACAGAGTTAAAAAAAAAAAAAAATCTCTCAATTTGAATGGAAATATTATGGAATAACCATGTAAATGTTCATTTCCAAAGCTAAACTTGATTCAGATTAAATCTGTTCATTAGTCTGCAGTTAAAAAGGAGTGTTCACACCTTGGAGGAGCTGTTGCACCAGGTAGATTGACATGAATCATGGCTTCAACACAGGAGATGTCAATTAAACAAACGAGAGGATTATGAAACTTCTTTAAGAAAGTAAAACATCACGCAATGTTGCAAAATATGTTGACTGTTCATAGTCAGCTGTGTCTAAAACCTGTACCAAGTACAAACATGGAAAGGTTGTAAAAGACAAGCATACTGGTAGACCAAGGAAAACATCAAAGCGTCAAGACAGAAAACTTAAAGCAATATGTTTTGAAAACAGAAAATGCCCAGCAAAACAAACAAAGAGCACATGGACAGAAATTGGAATCACCGTCTGTGACCGAACTGTAAGAAACCGCCCGAAGGAAATGGGATTTGAAAACAGAAAAGCTAAACAAAAGCCGTCATTAACATCTAAACAGAAAAAACAAGGTTCCAATGGGCTATGGAAAAGCAATCATGGGCTATGATGACTGGATGAAAGTCACATTCAGCGATGAATCGCAAATCTGCATTTGGCGAAATGATGGTGCAGGAAATTTTGTTTGTTGCCGTTCGACCTGAAGAAAACATGCAAATGTCCACAGTTCTTGATGGTATGCGGCTGCATGTCAAGTAATGGTAGGGGGGAGATGGCTGTCATTACATCTTCAAAGAATGCACAAGTTACATTACATTACATTGACACTTTTCCTATTTCATCAATCAAAAATATGTTTGGGGGTGATGACATTATTTTTATATATAATATATATATATATATATAATATAAAAACTTTCCTTTAAGAAAGATACATAAGGTCAATGTCATGGCATTCAAATAGTTCTGTGTTCTGTCGATGTCTGCAACCCACTGCCACTGAGCATGCGTGCGCATTGTATAAAGTTGAAGTACCATTGATAGTCACACACACATGGTGTGGTGAAATTACCCTCTGCATTTGACCCATCCCCTTGTTCCACCCCCTGGGAGGTGAGGAGAGCTGTGAGCAGCAGTGGTGGCTGAGGTAATGGGTTTAATTTTTATAGTCTTTGGTATGACTCGGCCGGGGTTTCAACTCACGACCTACCGATCTCAGGGCGGACACTCTAACCACGAGGCCACTGAGCAGGTATAAACGCAAGAATGTCAACCATCTCAAATATTTGCTTCGAACGAACAAAAGCAACTGCCTCGTGTACAAATAAGTAGTGATTTAAATGATGTTTCTTCCACTGTATCTTCTGACCCGCAAGCATGTAGACAATAACAGCGTGAGAAAGTTTACATTGTTTATTAACGGACAAAAAGCATGTAGACAAATAGAGCATGAGAAAGTTCACATTGGCGCAAACAATGGTAGCTTACAGTTTAAACAGTATTATTGATTTCAGTGAAAACAAACAAAATTCAACAGCAAACATGACGTTATGGCGTAATTTAATAGACCCCACTATCGAGTTATGCTTTTTGTGGCTTTTTTTTGAAGAAGGAGCCAAATTCGACAGAACACCGTCTTTCAATCCAGTTGAAAATTTGTGGTGGAAATTGAAGAAAATGGTCCATGACAAGACTCCAAACTGCAAACCTGATCTGACAACAGCAATCAGACAAAGTTGGAGCGAGATTGATGAGGAGTCCATCAGAAAATGCAAGCTGTTATAAAAGCCAGAGGTGGTGTAACAAAGTACTAGTGGAATGTTGTCGTGACGTTGT
This sequence comes from Entelurus aequoreus, assembly GCF_033978785.1. Classification (NCBI taxonomy): domain Eukaryota; kingdom Metazoa; phylum Chordata; class Actinopteri; order Syngnathiformes; family Syngnathidae; genus Entelurus; species Entelurus aequoreus. Next base: position 36,355,151 of record NC_084735.1, read on the forward strand.
CGTGTTTTTTTAATTTTGTTTTTCACGATTCCATAATTTTGTCCTCAGATTTGCGTGATTAATTTAATTACATTAATTTAATTTCATAATTTGCTACTGTGTTTGATGTAAAAATTAAACTGTTACTAACACACTTGATTTTCTTTATTTCTTCTAATGTTTCTTAATGCCAGGAAGTTGCATTTTGAAATGACAATAATTTTGTGTCATGCCTGTTATTTGCTTCTTTTTTTTGGGATAAAATTCAACAACGGAAAAATCATCCTCTAAGTTTGGTGATTCCATCATTTTCGTTAAGGGTTGTACTTACTAATTTACTGTAACATGATTCTATCTACACTTCTGTTAAAATGTAATAAGCACTTATTCTTTTGTTGTTAAGCTACTTTACATTAGTTTTAGGCGATATTACACATTTGGCTATCAATCCATTACAAAGTAGTTACAGAGGCAGTATTGATCATACCAAAGCTGATACTGATACATAAAAGTTTCGAGATCTTTGAATGAATCAGTTTTTTATCACAATTATAAACAGACAAAAACACAGGATGGCGGTGATACTTATCGATTAAATATTTACATTATTTCCTACTATTGGTTCAAATTTATTCAAATGTATTATTTGTTCTAATTAGTTTTAATTTGATTTAAATTATTTGATTTTGCTCTCAAAGTCCTCTTGCGTCCAGAAGGGACTTATTTCCTGAGGTTCTATACAATAACAGAAACAACAAACGGTTTTGTGATAGAAAAAAATATCGATCTAATCACTGTAGTATCAACCATACACTGATACTAAACTTGGTATTGTTACTGTCGATATTTGTATCAATCCACCCATCTCTGTTTACATTTAAGAGCTCTAGCTTTGCGGTTAGCTTGATTTATTGTATCCTCCTACAGTGTGTAGTGTAGCATTTTTAGCTATTCCTCGCACTTCCAGGGATAAAAATACTTGTAAGAAACATAGTTTATTTTCTGCCATGGAGGCGAGGATAAGTTATTTAGAGGTGGCTTTGCACTGTGGAGAGATGTTAGCCGCTAGGAGGATACTACGTTGCGTTGAAGATGCCTTCGTTTGCGTTTTCGCTGTCAACTTTGTGGGCCACAGCCATAATGTGTCAGTAACATGCATTATCACGATACAACGATAGCATTTGAAGCTCTATCGTCGGCCAAATTCATAATATTTATATTGTATATCTTGTATTGTACACCCCTGTAACAGATCTCAAGCTGCACATTTTTCCTGCAAGTAAAACAAAGGGTTACAAGTTTGAAGATTCAGGAGATGATTTCAAATATGCCACTGGATCCATGAGCCAAGTACCTAAGGTCAAAATGTCTTACAGTATTGATTTAACAGACCCCCGTTTGTTTAGATAATGAAAGCCAGACGTAGCTGGGATAATGTGCGGCCATGTACTGGCTGCTGCACTGACTTTCCTTCCAGTGGAGAAATACAAAAGCAACGTGCAGCCAAAGGGGCACAAATGCCAAGTATATTCAATCCAAACATGTGCTAAATCTTTCATTGTAATGTGCATGTACACAAACACTCCATCTGGCATTTTTCAAATGCCCCTCAACGTCTCCAACAAGTACTGACGGCAAAGTGTTGACAATGCCTCAGGTGATCATAATAAATAACAAATCAAAAGCATTCCTTCATGTTGTGGACAATAACAACTGCAGTCATTTGTGTGTTTTCTAGGTTATTCTGTGGCTGTACAGAAGTTCTCCCAAACTCTCAGCGTGTTCCAGTTCGACATCATAGGCGAGTCCCTGACAGATGACGAGATTAACATTGGTAAGTGGAAAACACAAAGTCATGATGTGGACAAAACTCAAGGCATGATCCTGCATAAGTTTACCACAATAGTTAAAGCCCTTGCGCAATCAAATGAGATCCAGTGCAAGAGTTGGATAAAAAATGTGCCAAACAATAGACTTTTGTTTGACTTCTTTGTTTAAAGGTTGAACAATATTTGTATTATTGTGGTTGGAATTGGCAGCAGTGTTTGCCACAGAACTGCAATACATTAGTACTTCAACTTACAGTATGAGCTTTATTGGGTCTGTGACAGAGCTCTTAACTCAAAACACTTACATCCATCCATCCATCTTCCTCCGCTTATCCGAGGTCGGGTCGCGGGGGCAGCAGTCTAAGCAGGGAAGCCCAGACTTTCCTCTCCCCAGCCACTTCGTCCAGCTCCTCCCGGGGGATCCCGAGGCGTTCCCAGGCCAACCGGGAGACATAGTCTTCCCAACGTGTCCTGGGTCTTCCCCGTGGCCTCCTACCGGTCGGACGTGCCCTAAACACCTCCCTAGGGAGGCGTTCAGGTGGCATCCTGACCAGATGCCCGAACCACCTCATCTGGCTCCTCTCGATGTGGAGGAGCAGCGGCTTTACTTTGAGCTCCCCCCGGATGGCAGAGCTTCTCACCCTATCTCTAAGGGAGAGCCCCGCCACCCGGCGGAGGAAACTCATTTCGGCCGCTTGTACCCGTGATCTTGTCCTTTTGGTCATAACCCAAAGCACATGACCATAGGTGAGGATGGGAACGTAGATCGACCGGTAAATTGAGAGCTTTGCCTTCCGGCTCAGCTCCTTTTTCATCACAACGGATCGATACAGCGTCCGCATTACTGGAGACGCCGCACCGATCCGCCTGTCGATCTCACGATCCACTCTTCCCTCACTCGTGAACAAGACTCCGAGGTACTTGAACTCCTCCATTTGGGGCAGGGTCTCCTCCGCAACCCGGAGATGGCACTCCACCCTTTTCCGGGCGAGAACCATGGACTCGGACGTGGAGGTGCTGATTCTCATCCCAGTCGCTTCACACTCAGCTGCGAACCGATCCAGTGAGAGCTGCAGATCCTGGCCAGATGAAGCCATCAGGACCACATCATCTGCAAAAAGCAGAGACCTAATCCTGCAGCCACCAAACCAGATCCCCTCGACGCCTTGACTGCGCCTAGAAATTCTGTCCATAAAAGTTATGAACAGAATCGGGGACAAAGAGCAGCCTTGGCGGGGTCCAACCCTCACTGGACTTGTGTCCGACTAACTGCCAGCAATGCGGACCAAGCTCTGGCACTGATCATACAGGGAGCGGACCGCCACAATCAGACAGTCCGATACCCCATACTCTCTGAGCACTCCCCACAGGACTTCCCGAGGGACACGGTCGAATGCCTTCTCCAAGTCCACAAAACACATGTAGACTGGTTGGGCAAACTCCCATGCACCCTCAAGGACCCTGCCGAGAGTATAGAGCTGGTCCACAGTTCCCCGACCAGGACGAAAACCACACTGTTCCTCCTGAATCCGAGGTTCGACTATCCGGCGTAGCCTCCTCTCCAGTACACCCGAATAGACCTTACCGGGAAGGCTGAGGAGTGTGATCCCACGATAGTTAGAACACACCCTCCGGTTCCCCTTCTTAAAGAGAGGAACCACCACCCCAGTCTGCCAATCCAGAGGTACCGCCCCCGACGTCCACGCTATGCTGCAGAGTCTTGTCAACCAAGACAGCCCCACAGCATCCAGAGCCTTAAGGAACTCCGGGCGCCTTGCCACCGAGGAGCTTTTTAACTACCTCAGCAACCTCAGCCCCAGAAATAAGAGAGCCCACCACAGATTCCCCAGGCACTGCTTCCTCATAGGAAGAGGTGTTGGTGGGATTGAGGACGTCTTCGAAGTATTCCCTCCACCGATCCACAACATCCGCAGTCGAGGTCAGCAGAACACCATCCTCACCATACACAGTGTTGATTGTGCACTGCTTCCCCTTCCTGAGGCGGCGGGTGGTGGTCCAGAATCGCTTCGAAGCCGTCCGGAAGTCGTTTTCCATGGCCTCCCCGAACCCCTCCCATGTCCGAGTTTTTGCCTCCGCGACCGCTGAAGCCGCACACCGCTTGGCCTGTCGATACCTGTCCGCTGCCTCAGGAGTCCTATGAGCCAAAAGAACCAGATAGGACTCCTTCTTCAGCTTGACGGCATCCCTCACCGCCGGTGTCCACCAATGAGTTCTAGGATTACTGCCACGACAGGCACCAACTACCTTGCGGCTACAGCTCCAATCAGCCGCCTCGACAATAGAGGCGCGGAACATGGTCCATTCGGACTCAATGTCCAGCACCTCCCTCGTGACATGTTCAAAGTTCTTCCGGAGGTGGGAATTGAAACTCTCTCTGACAGGAGACTCTGCCAGACGTTCCCAGCAAACCCTCACAATGCGCTTGGGCCTGCCAGGTCTGTCCGGCATCCTCCCCCACCATCGCAGCCAACTCACCACCAGGTGGTGATCGGTAGAAAGCTCCGCCCCTCTCTTCACCCGAGTGTCCAAAACATGAGGCAGCAAATCCGATGACACAACTACAAAGTCGATCATGGAACTGCGGCCTAGGGTGTCCTGGTGCCAAGTGCACATATGGACACCCTTATGTTTGAATATGGTGTTCGTTATGGACAATCTGTGACGGGCAAAAAAGTCCAATAACAAAACACCACTCGGGTTCAGATCCGGGCGGCCATTCTTCCCAATCACGCCTCCCCAGGTTTCACTGTCGCTGCCAACATGAGCATTGAAGTCCCCCAGTAGAACGAGGGAATCACCCGGGGGAGCACTCTCAAGTACTTCCTCGAGTAAATCCAAAAAGGGTGGGTACTCTGAGCTGCGGTATGGCGCGTAAGCGCAAACCACAGTCAGGACCCGTTCCCCCACCCGAAGGCGGAGGGAAGCTACCCTCTCGTCCACCGGGTTGAACTCCAACGTGCAGGCTCTGAGCCAGGGGGCAACAAGAATTGCCACCCCAGCCCGTCGCCTCTCACTGCCGGCAACGCCAGAGTGGAAGAGAGTCCAGCCCCTCTCGAGAGAACTGGTTCCAGAGCCCTTGCTGTGCGTCGAAGTGAGTCCGATTATATCTAGCCGGAACTTCTCCACCTCGCGCACTAGCTCAGGCTCCTTCCCCCCCAGCGAGGTGACGTTCCACGTCCCAAGAGCTAGCTTCTGTAGCCGAGGATCGGACCGCCAAGTGCCCTGCCTTCGGCTGCCGCCCAGCTCACATCGCACCCGACCTCTATGACCCCTGCTATGGGTGGTGAGCCCATTGGAGGGGGACCCACGTTGCCTCTTCGGGCTGTGCCCGGCTGGGCCCCATGGGTACAGACCCGGCCACCAGGCGCTCGCCATCGTGCCCCACCTCCGGGCCTGGCTCCAGAGGGGGGCCCCGGTGACCCGCGTCCGGACGAGGGAAATCTGGGTCCTTTGTTTTTATTTTTCATGGAGGTCTTCGAGCTGCTCTTTGTCTGATCCCTCACCTAGGACCAGTTTGTCTTGGGAAACCCTACCAGGGGGCATAAAGCCCCCGGACAACATAGCTCCTAGGATCATTGGGACACGCAAACTCCTCTACCACGGTAAGGTGGCAGCTCAGAGAGGAGTGGCAGCTCAGAGAGGAGTTTTACATTTTAATATGTAACATGCATTTTAAAGGAAAAACTACTTTTAGATAAGCAATAATGTATTAAACAATGCAATTTGTATATGTTATGAAGTAAAGTAATACTAATGTACAGCATTTACCTTGTAGAGCAGACTTTTACAATATCTCTTTCCAGCTGCTTCACCATCAACAGCTTTTCCATATTTTCATGGATTAATGTCAGCTGTTTGGATAATATTTGCTTGTAACTCACATCTCTGCTCGTAACTTAAAGCATAAAAATTAGCAGAGAGACAGCTCTTCTCTCAAAACACTCAGACATGCTTTGTTGGCATGGAAATGTACAACATTACCTAGAGACAGTGTGACTCAGTCCGCTCTGAGTGCTGCTTGAGTGCTTGGTTGCTCGCCAAGTTTCTGATCCGGCTGAGTCTGCAACCCGACGTGATGTCAAATGTCATTAAGATATCAAATATGGCACTGTTATGTTTTACATAAATTGATACCCGTTAGTACAGACGAAATTTGATCATGGCCTTTACTGGCCTATAATAGTACAGATAATATATCCGAAGTGGACCGCCAAATAAATGAATATATGGGAAACACTGTAAAACTGCACTGTTTGTCTGAGATTTTTTGACGCTGTCCTGTATCTAAATATTGTAACCACAATATTGGAAAAGCTTTCAGTATGATGCAGTGCAGTTCTTCAGGTAACACCTCTCTGACATTTCAGTCAAAACTGAGCATCTGTCATGATTTTTTGATTCAGTGTTTAGCAGATTTATGCATGTGATCAGTATGATGGAAGGTGAAGGCACGTTTACTTTTTGTTTTCAATTATTCATTCAAGGTGCTTTTGCAGAGTTTCATTATTATTTCTCCTCTGTGAACTTTTGTCTCCTCAGCTCAGTCCTTCCAAGAGTTTGCGGGACTCCTACAGGAAGTGGAGCATGACAGGGTGATGCTGGTGGGTTATCGACTTCCTCCACGCGTCCTATTTGAGCTTTAGGAGATATTACGAAAAGCACATTTTCATCAGACACAGCTTCAAGCCTGATAAACTTACTTTCAAACTGAATGTGTGCACTCATTATGCGTCATGCTATGGTATTTATGTGATGGGTTGCAACTAGATGCAGATCCGGTTTGACTGGGTTGTCGGGGAATGGTAAACCTGAAGTTACGTGTTTAACAGTGCTGAAAGAAATGCATAATTCCTGGGAAACACTTGTTTGTACTCCTATTGCGACAACTTTATTAAAGGAATGTGTATATTTGGAATGGAACTGTAACATAAGCTCTCCTTGTTTGTATGTTTAGGTTCAGAATGCTTCAGATCTACTCATCAAACCTTTAGAGAAGTTCAGAAAGGAGCAAATAGGATTAACAAAAGTAAGTGTTTCTATGGCTGTGTCACATTGGACTTCAAGTCAAATGCATGTACAGCGTACAATCCTGACTATAGACAGGATGTCATGAGCTACTTCTGCTTTATTTATTATGAAGACGTGCGTGCAACATGGGGAACAAAACTGACATTTCCCCATTTTACATTTGATGTTTGAAGACAATTTGCTAAGACTTTCCTATAACTGGTATTTTTATTGGCCCTCAGCGTATTACAAAAATAAAATAATACAGAAAATGTATTGACTAATAATAATTAATTAGTTAAAAATAATGAATTATTAATAACATATTACACTAATTAGTTTTGTCAAGTTTTCTTGAAATAGCTTTGCATACTGTATACCCACCTACATTAGACTGGTTTTAACTAGGGCTGCTCCCTTCAATACATTTTATTTTTAAAAAAAGCTCTAAATTAATCTTCTGTTGCTTCAAATAATTGTTTAATGAGTGTAACTACCGGTTACACGGATTGAAAAAAATCCAGACCGCAAGGAGTGCCCGGAACTTTAAATACACGTACATGGTTTCCTAATGGCTGCTGTAATAGAGCGCACATGAGAGCGGTGGGGTGTGGGTGCTGTGGTCTGTGTGGTGACAAACAGCGGAAATTTTTTTTTTTATAAAAGTGCAATTTTAATGTTTATGATTTGCATTTGTTATAAAAAAAATTATGGAAGTTATGGCAAGCAGAACAATAGTTTATTTAAACTGCTTTCCCTTAAACACGCCAAAAAAAAAGTTAAAAGAAAACCAAAATACCAAAATAAGGACGCTAGGAAAACTGGGCAGACCTGGGCATGCAGAAACACGAGGACTCGATCCTGTGGGAAAATGACTGCGACCAACTGAGAACAACACTCTGGCAGCAACCAGCTGGAACAGATTGCTAAATAGGTACATGCGTAATTGGTTCAAGTCCCCCGCCCCCAATTCAACGGACTGCTCCAGGGGGTCTACCTGGCTTGTCTGGGAAACGGTGCTAAAAATCGTTAATCTAGTCAGGGTCAATAACGAGTGACCTAGGGTCTTGCAAAAAGCCTTCCAAATTGCAAAGGAAAACTGCGGACCTCTGTCAAACACCACATCAGTGGGGATGCCGTGTATCCGAAACACGTGGAGCACTAATAGTTGGTACTGGGTGACAGGCGATTTTGGATCCATGAGGCCAGTTCAGCAAGTTGTATTACGAATCTGAATGCGCGCTCTCAAATCGTACACGGAAGAAGTGTTACAAAAGTCACGTGTAAAAAGACAGCCAATAGAGGGTTTCTGCTCCTCGCAGATCATGGGTGTCAAACTCTGGCCCGCGGGCCAAATTTGGCCCGCCGTGTAATTTCACTTGGCCCTTGAGGCGATATCAAATTAACACTAGAGCTGGCCCGCCGATTATATTCAGCGGCGGTGCCGCGGTATCACCGCATTCACCGCTAATTGTCATACTTGCCAACCGCATTCACCGCTAATTCTCATACTTGCCAACCGCATTCACCGCTAATTCTCATACTTGCCCACCCTCCCGGGAGACTCTCAAATTTCATAGTCTCCCAAACATCGTCACGTCCGCTTTTCACCCAGTCCAGCGAATGCTGGCCCAGTCACATAATATGTGCGGCTTCAGCAGGCACACACAAGTGAATGCAACGCATACTTGGCCAACAGCGATACAGGTTACACTGACGGTGCCTGTATAAATAACTTTAGCACTGTTAGAAATATGCGCCACACTGTGAATCCACACCAAACAAGAATGACAAACACATTTCGGGAGAACATCCGCACAGTAACACAACATAAACACAACAAAACAAATACCCAGAATCCCATGCAGCCCTAACTCTTCCGGGCTGCAATATACACCCCACCAACCCCGCCCGCCTCAACCGACGCACGAAGGGGGGGGGGGTTTGGTGGTTTGGCCCGCCGTGTAATGAATCATGTATGAATGAATCATGTATTTTGCAGAAATATTAATCAGTGAATCACAGTTTATTTGTAGAGCACCTTACAACATTATACAGGACAAACAAGTTAAAAACAAGTAAGAACAGAAATGAAATACGTTCATATAAAAACAGTACAGAGACTTATATAAAAACCCCTATAATTGCGTGTAAAAGCCAGTCTGAATAAGTAAGTTTTTAGTTGAGTTTTAAAAGCTTTTAGCCCTGTGCTGGATTTCAACTCAGAAGGAAGAGAGTTCTATAACTTGAAAGCGAAAGCAGCAAAAGGACGATCACCCCAGTTTTTTACTTTTTGTCTTTGGTACTTCCAAAGGTGTGTGCAAGGATAAGTGCAGAGCCCTGGGTGGGCGTTAAATAGTTATATTAGCCAAGTATATGTCAATTAAATAAGACATCCAGAACAGTTTTATTAGAGTACACAATAAATGCCAGGCGACTCTTCTCGTGGTAGTAGAATTAATCTGTTCCAGGTTAAAATTTTCACCCTCACGAAGCCTTTATTAACTGTACAGGCAATGTTAAAAGACCCGTTTGACATTCTTATCTGTCATTCAATTGTAAAAATAAGTCAAAAATCAAAACTATCCTTTAACTTTGACAAGTTAGACATGTATGTAAGCATTGACAAACCACACGAGTCTATTTTACATATTTTCTTGTATGTATTCTTCTATTGTCATGATTTTCTTCTCGTAAATTCTTTTCTCGAAGCTGGTCAAAAAAACAACAAAGATCCAAAGAAAAAGCGGATGCACAATTAGAATGAAACATTTGTTGCTTGTTGATGGTGGTCCAAACTAATAAAGTCTTCTTGAGTTTCAGAGGCATATTTTGCTCAGTGTTTTAGTTAAATTCTAAATAGTACTTGAGAAGTTTCACGGTTTTTTTTAGCAGGTCTTAACCTTAATTTGTAGCCCTGTCTTAAACCCAGTAATTCATTTTCCCAGACTTTGGAATCCTTTCCCCTCCAGTGATTCCTTCTGCACTCGTATATTAAGGGTAATGAGGCATACCCCACCGTCGAAAGGAATGTACGTTTACTAGATCCTCTCAGGAGGACATTATTATTAATAGGATTGATCAGATTTGCTGACAAAAAGTCCTCCCTATAGATGCCAACACAGACATACTAAACTGATATATTTCTGAAAGTGCAACTCACGTTGGATTTAAGAAAGTGTGTCATTGGAAATGATGAGTTATATTTGTTGATGCAGACAAATGGTTTTCACATATAATTAGGTATACAGTTTATGTATGATACAATTTTTAATACAGTACAAATATGTATTGCCTCCTACTGAGATGCAATGCTTCGCTACACCTGAAAACTACATTTCTAAAACTACTAGCATTAAAAAGTTTGAACATTTTAACGGAAAATGCCATAGAAGTGAAAGTTTGATATACTTACTTATTTAGAGTAGTCAGTGTACAGCTTGTATGGACTTACTATCCACTGACACAGTCCACACACATATATTTTTGTCTAAAAATGGCATCACAGGTGAGTACCAAAATAAGAGTAATTGTGTATTACCTACAGTCACACATGGTTGCGGTAGGGTCATATTCTGGGGCTGCACGAGTGCTGCTGGCACGGGGAAGCTGTGGTTCATCAAAGGAATTCTAACCAGCACTGTGATATTCTGAATCGGTATGATCCCTTCTGTAATTGGGACACATGTCAGTTTCCCTGCATGATAACGATCCCACACACGCCAAGATGACAAGTTTCTTGATAAAGAAGCTGTCCTCCAGACTTGTTAGGCCTTTAAGTTTAAAGAAGGTGGAAGAGTGCTAGGTTTCTAACATCCACCAGTTCCACCAGTGATGTCATCATGGATGAGTGGAAGAGGATTCCAGGCACAACCTGTGCAACTCTGATGAACTCCATGCCCAAGGGGATTAAGGCAGTGCTAGATAACAATGTTGCTCACACTAAATGTTCACACTTTGCTTACAATTTAGACATGTTCACTGTGAAGTGTACGGCCTTTTGTTGCCAGCTACTTAGACAATAATGGCTGCGTGCTGATGTTGACCTTTTTTCAGTGGATAGTAAATTTATACTGTAGGGATGTACTGTAACAATTACCAGTATTAAACAATTACTCTAGGATTTCGCAGGCTTTTTTTGTGATTGTTTTGCGGCCTGAAATGCCTGAATTTCTAGCAGAAAGTTGCGACAAAAGTTGCAATGTTTTGAGTTTTATTTTCCCCAACATTTTGAACCAACGTGCGATTATAGATTTTTTTAAACAACGTTTTAAGTAATCCTTTTACCCCAAAAAATGGGGGGAAAATTCCGTAGTGATGTTTTTCTCCTTTTACACCGACTTAAAGTAGACAGGTGTTGCAAAAACCCAGACTCGGAGCTTACTCTCAAATTACTGAACTGACTTAATTAATTATGATTAATTATAGTAATAGTTAATTATAAATAAACAAACACCACCAAGTGCTTCCTTATTGTCTTCTGTCTACTCCACAAGTTGCAGACATTTTCCATATAAGTTTTACGCTTGAAAAGTGTTTGTCCATCTTAAAAAATAACTTTTTAGCACATCTAGCAAAAGCGTGATAATAATAACCGTGATAATATTTGTCACAATAACTTTATCGTTACAGCCTTGCTATACTGCTATATAAGCAGTACGCTGACTATTATTGTCCCTTGAAAAGATGGGACAAGCTGTAACAAATGGATGGATGGAATATGATTGATGCACTTTGTTGACATCCTGTGCATACAATCTAAAGTAACGTCAATAAACGTAGCCACTGAAGTCCTGACTAATACATCAAATCAGTTTGTACAATCTTGACATGACATAAAATGTGATGTATTGTGTGCTGTGCAGGAGAAGAGGAAGAAATTTGAGAAGGAGAGTGAAAAATATTACTCCCAGCTGGACAAACACCTGAGTCTTTCTGCCAAGAAGAAGGAGAGTCAACTTCAAGAGGTCAGTGATGTTGTAGGAATTATGGAGCACCACATGGCAGACTGCTTCATGCTGCTCCATTTGTCTTTTCCCACTACAGGCTGATGAAATCTTGTATAAGGAGCGAGTTAACTTCTATGAGTCCTCCGTGGAATATGTGTACCAGATACATCAGGTCCAAGACAGGAAGAAGTTTGATGTGGTGGAGCCAGTAAGTCAACACACACTTGACACAAGCAGACATCTACACAAGGGACACAGATCTTCTCATCAATTTGAGGCGACTGAGCCTTAAGGCTGGTACACACATAAATGTTTTCTAGATTTTTTTAAAATTTGGAACAGACCTCACACATGAAGATAAAAAAATCAGGCATTGAGCATTTTCGTTTTTTTGTGTGTGATGTGCGATGATAATATCAACAGACCACACTCCTAAATCCCTGCTCTACTTACTGCTAATGTTATCTATCACAAATATCGTATTTTTGGATTTTTGTTCGCTAACAGCTAAATTATAGAATGGATTTGGCAAATACAGTAAATCAAACAATGTACTAAAATTATCCACTTTAAACAATTGTCCAAACTCAAAGTATTTACCAAGTACAAGGAAGAAGAATCTTGACAAACATCCTGAACCATGTCAAAGAAGTATAGTCTGGTGCGGCTAATATATTTAAAAAACATTTTTCTTCTAAAATGTTGTGTCCGGACTTCAAAGCACTGTCCTTTATACTCCTTTCCGGAAAATACAGTACATTGTTTTATATTGTTGTATGTAATTATAAAACAATTTATATAACCACAGCATATTTTTATTTTGTTCTCATAATCATAACCAACTAAAGGCAAATTCTCAAAATTATTAAATGCTGATTACGTTTCCAGTCAAAAGTACAGGTTTCTAATCAAAAGTACAGGTATCAGCAATACAAGCCCAAAATTCACAGTATGGAAGAAGAAGAAGCATAGCAACCAACTACCATAGCAATAACCAAAGGCAATATAAAATAAGGCTGCAATTAACTACCGGTATTTTGATAGTTGATTAATTGTTGCACCACTAATATAGATGAGAACATTGGCAAGAGAGGAGGGAACAACGGTCATCTTGAGACCATTTTTGTAAGAAAAGCCTCAAACTTAAAAAAGAGAGAAAAGACTGGACTTTCATGGAGATGGCATAAACATGGACTTTATAATCTACTGGGCAAGATAGAAGTGAATTGTTATCGGCAAAATAACTGCAATGCTTCATGGAGTGATGACTTGCAATGTGTTGGCTTTCCCCACAGACATAAAGAGTTTTAGTCGTAAATATTGAAAATATTTAATATTTACGATTGTCTGCCCCGACTTGTTTTTGAGCCTTAAAGGCCTACTGAAATGAATTTTTTTTATTTAAACGGGGATAGCAGATCTATTCTGTGTCATACTTGATCATTTCGCGATATTGCTATATTTTTGCTGAAAGGATTTAGTATAGAACAACGACGATAAAGATTGCAACTTTTGGTATCTGATAAAAAAAAGGCTTGCCCCTACCGGAAGTAGCGTGACGTAGTCAATTGAACATATACGCAAAGTTCCCTATTGTTTACAATGATGGCCGTATGAAGTGAGAGAGATTCGGACCGAGAAAGCGCCAATTTCCCCATTATTTTGAGCGAGGATGAAAGATTTGTGGATGAGTAAAGTGCAAGTGAAGGACTAGTGGGGAGTTGAAGCTATTCAGATAGGGAAGATGCTGTGAGAGCCGGGGGTGACCTGATATTTAGCTGCGAATGACTACAACAGTAAATAAACACAAGACATATATATACTCTATTAGCCACAACACAACCAGGCTCATATTTAATATGCCACAAATGAATCCTGCATAAAAACACCTACGTGTTTGTTATGCTAGCTCCTAGCTCCTATGCTAGCTCCTAGCTCCTAGCTCCATATAAGCCGCCAATCCAATTCCAACACCTGCACAACACACACAATCACTCAGCCCAAAAGACCGTTCCCCTAACCCAAGGTTCATAAAGCTTATATATTTAAACAAAGTTACGTGCGTGATGCGCACGTACTGGCAAGCGATCAAATGTTTGAAAGCGCAGCTGCTACTCACGGTACCTGATATTCAGCTGGGAATGACTAAAACAGTAAATAAACACAAGACATATATATACTGTGTTAGCCACAACACAACCAGGCTTATATTTAATATGCCACAAATTAATCCTGCATAAAAACACCTACATGTTTGTTATGCTAGCTCCTAGCTCCTCTGCTAGCTCATAGCTCCATAGAACACGCCAATACAATTCAAACACCAGATCAACACACACAATCACTCAGCCCAAAAGACCGTTCACCTAACCCAAGGTTCATAAAGCTTATATATTTAAACAAAGTTACGTAAGCACGTACAGTCAAGCGATCAAATGTTTGGAAGCCAAAGCTGCATACTCACGGTAGCACGTCTGCGTCTTTGTCATCCAAATCAAAGTAATCCTGGTAAGAGTCTGTGTTGTCCCAGTTCTCTACAGGCGTCTGTGTATCGAAGTCAAAAGTCCTCCTGGTTAGAGTCTCTGTTATCCGAGTTCTTCGATCTTGACTGCATATTTCGGGAATGTAAACAAAGAAACACCGCCGGCTGTGTTGTGTTGCTGCTGATTTCCTTCGCAAAATACGTCCGCTTTGCACCGAGAACTTTCTTCTTTGCTTGCTCAGCTTCTTTCTCCATAATGCAATGAACATAATTGCAACAGATTCACCAACACAGATGTCCAGAATACATCCAGAATGAGATGAAAACAGCTATTTCGTATATGGCTTCAATGTACCCGTGTTCCCCGGGCTACGTCACGCGCATACGTCATCCTCAGAGGCGTTTCGAACCGGAAGTTTAGCGGCAAATTTAAAATTGCACTTTATAAGTTAATCCGGCCATATTGACATGTGTTGCAATGTTAAGATTTCATCATTGATATATAAACTATCAGACTGCGTGGTCGGTAGTAGTGGGTTTCAGTAGGCCTTTAAGAATGTACTTAAGAATGTTTTGAGATAAGAGCTGTCTCTCGGCTAATTGTTATGCTTTAAATTGTAGGCAAAAATATGAGTTACAAGGGTGCTCGCCATTAGTTGGCGTAGCAAATGTCACAGTGAACCCAATACGATCTGACCAAAACATCTGGTCTTAATTGCTAGCATTAGCTTATAGCTAGAGATGGACATAACTTTGTTTTCCAACCATTGGAAGGAAAGGAGTGTGAAGGACAGCGCTGTGAAGTAGAAGTGGATAATATTTATTGAAATAAAGGAATAAAATGTCAATACTGAAGCAGAATGAGTCTACCGCCAGCCAAGTATGTTAAAATAATATCTTAACGGACATTTTTCCATAAAAAATTGGAGAAGCTGTTAGTGGTGTGTTCGACAGAGAAGGAGCTGTTAGGAGATTATCATTACATTACTTTGTAAAACTACTGTAATTGTTTGTAAAAACATTTTATTTTACTGATGTTGGTACATTTCTTATTTAAAAGGTTATTAGGGTCCGCACGACCCATTGTCAAAGGAATCCCAAAGGGAGTCCTTTTGCAATGGGACGAAAGGACACTATTGAAATTGTAAGGTTTTATTATTATTATTATTTTTTCCTTGTTACATGTTAAAATTGTGCTGTTTTGTGGGGGCAAGCACCAATTTAATTGATTTCAATTCATTTTAATGGGAGACGTTGGTTTGAGATACAAATATTTCAGACCAAAAGACAGTCATATAAGACATCAGATAATCGGGCGTTTGCTGTCTTTGGTCAGAAGGGGAAAAATCGGGACAAAAACAGCCTGATTGTCTGTATGGGTGTACCCCAATTTATTTCTTATGATTAATAATTTCTCCAATACATTTTTGACATTCAATGCTTCCATATTGTAGGAAGCTGTACTGTTCAGCAATATTTCAAGAGGGTGCAAAAAGTCATGCTTGAATGAGTTGAGTGTGAAGAACCTTGAGTCTTCACCTCAAGATGATGAGCGAGAACAAAAACAGGGTTTCCCCCATATGTATCTGATCGAGACGCGGCGCCACGGCTAAATTGAAGCTGCCAGATCTTAAAAATGTTTTGCGTGGAAACAAATTAAAGTAATGTATTGTTATGAAATGCAGCCCTTTGAGACACTTGTGATTTAGGGCTATATAAATAAACATTGATTGATTGATTGATTAAATTGATATGTAGCCTATATAATTTAAGCTCGATTGACTAGCAATGCGCGGAAAATGTGGCCACTAAAAAACTTTGATCAACTGTAAGCAAGACGCATGCGAGTGTCTGGAGCCTCTGTGGTAAGACGAGGCTCCGCCAGCTCGCACACCTTGTTGCACCTTCGCTCCAGCGGCTGGCGGCTTGGGCAATGAGGTGGCGGCTCTTCAGCAGTGGGACACGCACAGCCACGCTTTGCACTCCGGCCAGACCCATCCAGCCCTTAAAGCCAATCCTTGTCCTGAAGTTATGGATCTGACTTGCCGACTTCTCTTACCCGCGGCATTGTTCTAACATGTGATGCCAGATATACAGTAGTGATGATTGCTAAAGTGATTCAGCCTTTCCTAAAATATAAAAAAAGGTGGTAAAATATGTTATTTTGTGTTTGCATTTCATTGACGAAATGCGTTAGGATGCGTTTAACTTTTGTTTAGAATCAGCTACCGGTACTTTGGTGACAGTTGGCGCAAACACATTTTTCAACTTTCATTCCGTAGTTTTGGTTGATATGGAGATATTTATAATTTTTTAAGTGAAGTTTTCTTTGTAAAATCAACCATGTTTATATCTTTTATCTGTTATTGGAGACTGTACTCATTTTTAAAGAGTAGCTGAAAAATAGCTTCCCCTACTTGAAAGAGCTGCAGCTGACTGTTACATTGTACAACAATAACAATTAAAAAATAGAGCAAACGATATAACAAAAACATGTTAATACTAATTACTAATAACACAGACACATGTATGTAAATTATTTTTAGCATTAATATGTATGTATGTATGTGTGTGTTTGTGTGTGTGTATATATATATGTGTATATATATATATATGTATATATATATATACTTATATATATATATATGTATATATATATATATATATGTGTATATGTATATATATATATGTATGTATATATGTATGTATGTATGTGTATATGTATATATATATGTATGTATGTATGTATGTATGTATGTATGTATGTATGTATGTATGTATGTATGTATAGGACTTCCCGGGGTACACGGTCGAATGCCTTCTCCAAGTCCACAAAACACATGTAGACTGGTTGGGCAAACTCCCATGCACCCTCAAGGACCCTGCCGAGAGTATAGAGCTGGTCCACAGTTCGAAGACCTCTATGAAGAACACAAAGGACCCAGATTTCCCTCGCTCGGACGCGGGTCACCGGGGCCCCCATCTGGAGCCAGGCCCGGAGGTGGGGCACGATGGCGAGCGCCTGGTGGCCGGGCCTGTCCCCATGGGGCCCGGCCGGGCACAGCCTGAAGAGGCAACGTGGGTCCCACCTCCAATGGGCTCACCACCCATAGCAGGGGCCATAGAGGTCGGGTGCTGTGTGAGCTGGGCGGCAGCCGAAGGTAGGGCACTTGGCGGTCTGATCCTCGGCAACATAAGCTAGCTCTTGGGACGTGGAACGTCACCTCGCTGGGGGGGAAGGAGCCTGAGCTAGTGTGTGAGGTGGAGAAATTCCGGCTAGATATAGTCGGACTCACTTTGACGCACAGCAAGGGCTCTGGAACCAGTTCTCTTGAGAGGGGCTGGACTCTCTTCCCCTCTGGCGTTGCCGGCAGTGAGAGGCGACGGGCTGGGGTGGCAATTCTTGTTGCCCCCCGGCTCAAAGCCTGCACATTGGAGTTCAACCCGGTGGACGAGAGGGTAGCTTCCCTCCGCCTTCGGTGGGGGGACGGGTCCTGACTGTTGTTTGCGCTTACGCGCCAAACAGCAGCTCAGAGTACCCACCCTTTTTGGATTCACTCGAGGGAGTACTGGAGAGTGCTCCCCCGGGTGATTCCCTCGTTCTACTGGGGGACTTCAACGCTCATGTTGGCAGCGACAATGAAACCTAGAGAGGCGTGATTGGGAAGAATGGCCGCCCGGATCTGAACCAGAGTGGTGATTTGTTATAGGACTTTTGTGCTCGTCACAGATTGTCAATAACAAACACCATGTTCAAACATAAGGGTGTCCATATGTGCACTTGGCACCAGGACACCCTAGGCGGAAGTTCCATGATCGACTTTGTAGTTGTGTCATCGGATTTGCGGTCTCATGTTTTGGACACTCGGGTGAAGAGAGGGGCGGAGCTTTCTACCGATCACCACCTGGTGGTGAGTTGGCTGCGATGGTGGGGGAGGGTGCCGGACAGACCTGGCAGGCCCAAACGCATTGTGAGGGTTTGCTGGGAACGCCTGGCAGAGTCTCCTGTCAGAGAGAGTTTCAATTCCCACCTCCGGAAGAACTTTGAACATGTCACGAGGGGGGCGCTGGACATTGAGTCCGAGTGGACGATGTTCCGTACCTTTATTGTCGAGGCGGCCGATTGGAGCTGTGGCCGCAAGGTGGTTGGTGCCTGTTGTGGCGGTAATCCTGGAACCCGCTGGGAAGGGATGACGTCAAGCTGAAGAAAGAGTCCTATCGGGCTCTTTTGGCTCATAGGACTCAGGAGACAGCAGACAGGTATCGACAGGCCAAGCGGTGTGCGGCTTCAGCGGTCGCGGAGGCAAAAACTCGGACATGGGAGGAGTTCGAGGAAGCCATGGAAAACGACTTCCGGACGGCTTCGAAGCGATTCTGGACCACCATCCGCCGCCTCAGGAAGGGGAAGCAGTGCAATGTCAACACCGTGTATGGTGGGGATGGTGTTCTGCTGACCTCGACTGCGGATGTTGTGGATCGGTGGAGGGAATACTTCGAAGACCTCCTCAATCCTACCTGCACGTCTTCCTATGAGGAAGCAGGGCCTGGGGAATCTGTGGTGGGCTCTCCTATTTCTGGGGCCGAGGTAGTTAAAAAGCTCCTCGGTGGCAAGGCCCCGGGGGTGGATGAGATCCGCCCGGAGTTCCTTAAGGCTCTGGATGCTGTGGGGCTGTCTTGGTTGACAAGACTCTGCAACATCGCGTGGACATCGGGGGCGGTACCTCTGGATTGGCAGACCGGGGTCGTGGTTCCTCTCTTTAAGAAGGGGAACCGGAGGGTGTGTTCCACTTATCGTGGGATCACACTCCTCAGCCTTCCCAGTAAGGTCTATTCAGGTGTACTGGAGGGGAGGCTACGCCGGATAGTCGAACCTCGGATTCAGGAGGGACAGTGTGGTTTTTGTCCTGGTCGTGGAACTGTGTATGAGACTTATGTAAGAAGGTGCGCTTGTTTTAATTCTCTGTGGGAAGGAGAGACAGGAAAGAGTGAGAAACGCATGCAGTTTAATGCCCCGCAGCTAAAAGCAACTGCGTGAGAACGTATACTCGAATATCACGATATAGTCATTTTCTATATCGCACAGAGACAAACCCGCGATATATCGAGTATATCGATATATCGCCCAGCCCTAATATATATATATATATATATATATATATATATATATATATATATATATATATATATATATATATATACAAACCCCGTTTCCATATGAGTTGGGAAATTGTGTTAGATGTAAATATAAACAGAATACAATGATTTGCAAATCCTTTTCAACCCATATTCAATTGAATGCACTACAAAGACAAGATATTTGATGTTCAAACACATAAACTCTTGTTTTTTTTTTTTGCAAATAATAATTAACTCAGAATTTCATGGCTGCAACACGTGCCAAAGTAGTTGGGAAAGGGCATGTTCACCACTATGTTACATGGCCTTTCCTTTTAACAACACTCAGTAAACGTTTGGGAACTGAGGAGACACATTTTTTAAGCTTCTCAGGTAGAATTATTTCCCATTCTTGCTTGATGTACAGCTTAAGTTTTTCAACAGTCCGGGGGTCTCCGTTGTGGTATTTTAGGCTTCATAATGCGCCACACATTTTCAATGGGAGACAGGTCTGGACTACAGGCAGGCCAGTCTAGTACCCGCACTCTTTTACTATGAAGCCACGTTGATGTAACACGTGGCTTGGCATTGTCTTGCTGAAATAAGCCGGGGCGTCCATGGTAACGTTGCTTGGATGGCAACATATGTTGCTCCAAAACCTGTATGTACCTTTCAGCATTAATGGCGCCTTCACAGATGTGTAAGTTACCCATGTCTTGGGCACTAATACACCCCCATACCCTCACATTTGCTGGCTTTTCAACTTTGCGCCTATAACAATCCGGATGGTTCTTTTCCTCTTTGGTCCGGAGGACACGACGTCCACAGTTTCCAAAAACAATTTGAAATGTGGACTCGTCAGACCACAGAACACTTTTCCACTTTGTATCAGACCATCGTAGATGAGCTCAGGCCCAGCAAAGCTGACTGTGTTTCTGGGTGTTGTTGATGAACGGTTTTCGCCTTGCATAGGAGAGTTTTAACTTGCACTTACTGATGTAGCGACCAACTGTAGTTATTGACAGTGGGTTTCTGAAGTGTTCCTGAGCCCATGTGGTGATATCCTTTACACACTGATGTTGCTTGTTGATGCAGTACAGCCTGAGGGATCGAAGGTCACGGGCTTAGCTGCTTACGTGCAGTGATTTCTCCAGATTCTCTGAACCCTTTGATGATATTACGGACCGTAGATGGTGAAATCCCTAAATTCCTTGCAATAGCTGGTTGAGAAAAGTTTTTCTCAAACTGTTCAACAATTTGCTCACGCATTTGTTGACAAAGTGGTGACCCTCGCCCCATCCTTGTTTGTGAATGACTGAGCATTTAATGGAATCTACTTTTATACCCAATTATGGCACCCACCTGTTCCCAATTTGCCTGTTCACCTGTGGGATGTTCCGCATAAGTGTTTGATGAGCATTCCTCAACTTTATCAGTATTTATTGCCACATTTCCCAACTTCTTTGTCACGTGTTGCTGGCATCAAATTTTAAAGTTAATGATTATTTGCAAAAAAAAAAAAGTTTATCAGTTTAAACATCAAATATGTTGTCTTTGTAGCATATTCAACTGAATATGGGTTGAAAATGATTTGCAAATCATTGTATTCCGTTTATATTTACATCTAACACAATTTCCCAACTCATATGGAAACGGGGTTTGTAGATATATATATATATATATATATATATATATATATATATATATATATATATATATATATATATATATATATATATATATATATATACTGTATGTATGTGTGTATATATGTGTGTATGAATCATCAACAATGATGCAAATTATTTGATGACGTCTCATTGGCCACACCCCCACCGCAACATGTATAGTTCAAGGAGGGGGAAACCCTGAAATATTGACCCTCTCTCAGGTCTAAAATCAATTACCTCTGACCCACCGAGCATTCTTCTTGATGAAATCGAACACACAAAGTATTCCCACAAAAGCAAAAGTTGTTTTACCTGTAAAGATACATTCTATTTTCACTTCCTTTTTGTGTGAAGGGTAAGTGTCCCACTACTTTTTGTCTACCAGTCAAAAGTTTGGCGCAGTTTCTCATGCCATTGAAGGACAAAGTAAATTTGTGAAAGATATAGTTGAATAGTAATTAAAATTCCTGCTTCGCTCCCCAGGTGCTGGCGTTTCTTCACAGTGTTTTAACCCTCAACAACCTGACGGTGGAGATGACACAGGACTTCATGCCCTACAAGCAGGAGCTTCAACTCAGTCTGCAGAACGTAAGCGCATGTCCTCGACAACAAATTAGTCGATTGCAGCGTTGTCTTCTTCAGCGGCCCATCAGACTCTGTAAAAGTGCCGTCCGGTTCTGCTTGCAGACAAGGAACCACTATGAGAGCACTCGTGAGGAGATGGAGGACCTCATGAAACGAATGAAGCAATCGTCGCAGATCTGCAAAATGCCCAGTTGGCTTCCTGTGGAGGGTTATCTGTACTGTCAGGAGAAGTGTAGGTGTATTAGGTGTTTACTTTACTTTACAAGGTACTTCATATACAAGTAAAAACATGTGTGAATTCCCTTCCTGCAAGTTGTGACAAGGTGCGCCCTGTTTGTGTTTCCATCCCAACAGGGGCTCTGGGCGTGAGCTGGGTGAAATACTACTGCAAGTACCACAAAGAGGGGAGAATGCTGGTCATGGTCCCCTGTGAACAGAAACCCACCACTAAACAGGTGTTGATATAATTAATTATTAGTGTTAATACAGTCCAAAAAACATTCTGCAACTGTGATACTGTTTTCTTCAGGGTCCTACGCAGCTCACCTTGAAGTCTTGCATCCGCCGGAAGACAGAGTCCATAGACAAGCGCTTTTGTTTTGACGTGGAAGTTAATGAGAGGTTAGTGCACGCTAATCTAAGGGTGGCAACCCAACCAGACCCTGCAGGGGAAAACAGTTGGAGGCGGGGGCAAACAGGTGGTTATCCAAGGACTGGAGTGAGGGTGAAATGGACCGTAGCCCAAAAAAATCTCAAAGCAACAGGAGCAGATGGCAGAAAAGCGGCAAGGAACGCAGCAAGCTCATAATTTTCTAAACAAGCCATTGAGGACAAAATGCATTTACGTTTGATGACTTGGAATCTTGAGGGTGTTTTTTTCATTCTTTAAATGCATGTGGAATGATGCATGAAGTACTTTGTCTTGTGATGTTGAGCAACTAATTAGAGCGTCTGTGTGAAGATCTGATCTTGTCTGACAGACTGAAGGTGGCAGTGGTGTGTTAGCAGAGAATCAAAAATAAATTTCAGCTATAAGTCCATTATCAGCCCAGAAATGAGCAGGATTTAAAGGGAAACTGCACTTTGGAATTTTACCTATCATTCACAATATTATGGGAGACAAGAACACACGTCATATTTTCCCCCCTTTTTTTAGAATTCTAAAGATAAAAAAACGCAAGATGCGGTTAACATTGCAGTTAATGGGAGTCACTTCACTTCAAAACACATTGTTTTATAGGGTTAGGGTTAGTGTAACAGACACATTCATAACAATATGTAATATGTACAATATTTACCGTATTTTGGTCATCTTAAAGTACCCATAGAGTGGAAAAGGAAGTTGCTTCTATATTGAAGCTATTATCATATATGTCTGATGTATAACACCGAAAGACTTCCAAAGTTTGCGAGTAAATAGATATGATCAAAATAGTATCAATCTCACTGATATTCCCAGCCATTTTCAGAGATAATGAGCTAGCCAGACACGTCATCGTGCGGTAGGAACCACAGATCCCTTCATTACCAACAACAATGCTAATCAAGCCGACATTTTGAGAGCCAACAATGATTACTTTGAGAAAAATGATGATCCATAAACTTATATTGTTGATCCTGAATAAAAGAAAGATGAGCGACAAGTTTTAGACGCTCTGCTAAACAGATCCAGCTTTAGTGACACACTAAGCATCATGTAGCAGTATTGCAAAGTGCTTAACAAGCAATACAAACTCCAAACTTAATAAAACGATAGCTTACTGTACAATGTCTGCTCTTACTTCGATGACGACTAAGAGGATGACCATATGTTCCCGTTTATATGAAGAATTAAACATGATGCACACAGAGAGTCGACAAGGAAATGTCTCCCTGCAGAAACTGTCTTTGGTTGTGTGTGTTTGTCAGCATCTCTGGAAATACATTGAATGACACAGATGATCATCTTCTAGATTTATTGCTAAATCCTCCTAATTTTCAGATTAAAGGCATGATTTATAATCTACAATAACTTTGACGAGCCGAGACACGATGATGCGGGAGCAGCAAGTCATCGATGCCGGCTCACAGTAAAGCAGCAGAGAGCTACTTAGCTGTGTGTTATCAATCCGCCGCTAAAAAGTAGTTTGTCTATGTTAGCGCTTATAAATAACATCATCGCTAACATTTGGTTAATATTCAGGTTACGTTGTTGGTGGGTTTTGAATGATTATTTAGAGGTTTTCGTGATAGGAATAGAGAGCCCACATTAACTACATTGTTAGCGGCCTTTTTATGTATTTATTTATTTACAACATAGAATGCATAAAACAAGAAAAACATATGTCTTCATGTCTTATATAGAGATTGTAAATGATAGGCAGCACATCTCTCTCTAATGTTTGCATATTTCCAGTATGACTTATCTGATAACATGGTCAGAGTGCAGAAAGGTTACTGCAGTGACGCCAATCTACGGAAATTACTGAAAACGTTCGGAGCAGAATATTAAACATGGCTGACTGAATTTGTAGCACGTTGTGATGTTTAGACGGTATTTTCACATACTTTGCTGATTGTAAATGCACTTGGATATGGTTTAATGAATACAATTTAAAAAAATTAAGCAAATAAAATCAACTTTTTTTTTTCTCCACTCTACTGGTACTTTCAGCATTACCGGAACTTCTTTCCTACGCGCATTGATTTAATTGCTCATAGCAACGCTACTTCCGTCAACAACGTATGTGTTTGCTAATCAAGGCAGACTTCGTAATAGACGACAAATATGGCAAGTGTTTTGGACAAATGAGGAATTACAACTTATCTTTTTGAACCTGAATATACGGATTATGAACTTATAGTTACAGAAAAGGAGTTCTTCTGCTGCAATGAGTGGCACACAATGTTATTATCGATGGAAAGGCTTTTTGTATCCTGCGAGGAAGACACTGCAATAGCGCCATTGTTATTGTAAGTCACACTGATCCTCCAGCCATAAGTGAGTAGCCAAGCTACAAGCCAGCTTGAGCTGCGAATAACGTTGATTGCGACCTGCCATAAAATAAAGGAGTTTGAGCTGCTACTATTATCTGTAAATTAAGAGAAGTTAATGCTAGATTATAAATCATTCATCTCACCTATGTAGTAGAAGGGTGTGGCACAAAGCCTGGAAGTTGGTCAACTTTGAAAATCCACACACTACCAACTTGATACTATATGGCTCTGGACACATGTAGCATAAGACCCTTGCTATAAAGCATTTTGTATCGGAAAAGTGAGGATTATTCTGAATTTACCAGCTCAAGGAGAGCCCAAGTACTGAAAGATTCAACCATCCCATTAGTCAGCATTCCAGTGAGAGCGGTTATTGTTAGTGGGACATACATGATAATGCTCCAAAGCGCTCATGAAGTTAGCAAACACAGAAAGTGCTTTCTCTGCTGCTATTGTTGACAGAAGTAGAGTTTGTTGCTGTGTACTCTGTAAAATTAAAATCACCCATGAAAACATTTCTGGTTATGCTTTAAATTACAAATATACTGTAAATATTACATGTTACCATGAATGTGCTTGTTACTACTGTACAATACATATATACTTACAGCATGTATATGAAACGGTGTTGGAGGTTTGTTGGAGGCAGAATAGATCGTATCCACATTACCTGTATTGTTAGCCGCCTTGTACTAGCAGTTTTTCACTATTTAGCATGCACAGAAAAGGGAAAGACGTGTGTGTTCTTCTATTTGGATGATGGGCAAAATGACAAAAAGTGCAGTTTTCCTTTAATAATTGATAAAAAAAAGATCATAACAATATAATTTTTTGCTGTTTAAATTGCATCATTCCTTAGAGTTTCATCAAAGTATCATTAACAATGAAAACATTTACATCATCCAGGTCCATGTTTCAAAGCTAAAGAAGCTTACCTGAATGCTTACTGCAGTTAAGATGGCAGCGTAGCAATGCGTAAAATTTAAAATGTAACCTTTGTCTCTATGATGGCATTTGTTACTGTTTCCATAGAAACACTCCAGTCACGTTCCAGGCTCTTTCGGAGGGAGACAGGAAGTTGTGGATGGAAGCCATGGATGGAAAGGAGCCTGTGAGTTAACTTTCCTTTTCGTCTCTCATCTCAGCAAGACATGTATTGAAACTGCTCCAGTAAATAAATCAAATGTAGAGTAAAAGGGGCCACACACTTCCACCAACATTAAGCTAACATCATGTCAGCCATTTTTTAATTTATTTTAAAATCCAGTAAACATTAAATTTCAACAGTCTGCAATCATTAAATTCTACTAAATCCAGTGGTTTCCCTTCCAAAAGGTCCAAATACGGAATCGTACAAAAACTGAAGCAATTTTCCCATAAGAAATAATGTACATCTTGTTAATTCGTTCCAGGCACTCAGAAATATGAAAACAAAGCACATTTTTATTGAGAATGGTTGTAGTTTGACATGCAGAAAACAATGCATAATGCATATTAGTAACAAATTGAATGGATAAATAAATATCTCACATCACTTTTACTTTGATCAATAATCAATTAATCAATCAAAGTTTATTTATATAGCCCTAAATCACAAGTGTCTCAAAGGGCTGCACAAGCCACAATGACATCCTCAGCTCAGATCCCATATCAGGGCAAGAAAAAACTCAACCCAATGGGATTACAATGAGAAACCTTGGAGGGGACCGCAGATGTTAAGTTAAAGTACCAATGATTGTCACACACACTAGGTGTGGTGAAATTGGTCCTCTGCATTTGACCCATGCCCTTGTTCACCCCCTGGGAGGTGAGGGGAGTAGTGGGCAGCAGCTCCGGGAATCATTTTTGGTGATTTAACCACCAATTCCAACCATTGATGTTGGGACCCCCTGGGCGACCGGTGCAATGGATGTCGAGTGGCTCTAGTTGATAGTGTGAGAGTCCAGTCCATAGTGGGGCCAGCAGGAGATCATCTTGAGTGGAGACAAGTCAGCAGCGCAGAGACGCCCCCAACTGATGCACAGAGGAGTGGTCCACCCCGGGTCTCGACTTTGAACAGCTAGCGGATCATCTATGGTCACCTAATAACCTCACCATGCAGGAGAGGTGGGCAGAGCAGATCAACTGGTCTAAAAGGGGGGTCTATTTAAAGGCTAGTGTATACAAATGAGTTTTAAGATGGGACTTGAATGCTTCTACTGAGGTAGCATCTCTAACTGTTACCGGTAGGGCATTCCAGAGTACTGGAGCCCGAATAGAAAACCCTCTATAGCCCGCAGACTTTTTTTGTGGGGCTCTGGGAATCACTAATAAGCCAGAGTTCTTTGAGCACAGATTTCTTGCCGGGACATATGGTACAATACAATCAGCAAGATAGGATGGAGCTAGACCGTTTAGTATTTTAATGCTTAATACTATGATTAAAAAATCTGGCAAAAATGATTTTACAGCTTATCTGGTAAAAGATGACAACTCAATTATTGAAAATATAGAAGAAATAGCTGAGGAATTCAATAAGTTTTTTGTGAATGTTGGCCCAAATTTGGCAAAAAATATACATTTTAATATGAACAATGAGAAAAAGTTAAAGCGTGTATCTGACATTAAAAAGTCTATGTTTCTTGGCGGAGTTTGTGAAAGTGATGTGTTAGAAGTGGTCAGAAAGTTTAAAAACAAAAAATCTGTCGATGGTAACAACGTGTTTATGTCACTTGTTAAAGAAGTGGTGGATTGTGTCCTGAAGCCGTTTACTTATATATCTAATAAATCTTTATCAACTGGAACTTTTCCTGACAAAATGAAAATTGCTAAAGTTATTCCGATTTATAAAAATGGTGATAAACACATGGTCTCAAATTATAGACCTGTGTCTCTACTAGCTCAATTTGCAAAAATTCTTGAGAAATTATTTGTAAATGGACTTGATAAGTTCATTGACAAACATGAGCTACTGAATGACCATCAGTATGGCTTCAGGAGTAATCGATCTACATCTCTAGCAGTGATGGACTTAGTAGAAAACGTAGCTACAGCAATAGAAAAAAAGCAACACACCGTTGGAGTATTTATTGACTTATGTAAAGCTTTTGACACAATCGATCATTCCTTACTTCTGCAAAAATTGGAAAACTATGGCATAAGAGGTGTTTCACAACAGTGGTTAAGTAGTTATTTAAGTAATAGATCTCAATATGTGGAAATTAATAAGACTAAATCACAGCCAAGAAGAGTAACTTGTGGGGTGCCACAAGGCTCGGTATTGGGACCTAAGTTATTTATACTATATTTAAATTATATTTGTTCAGTGTCTAATACATTGAAATGTATTATGTTTGTAGATGATACAAATGTATATTGTTCAGGAGAAGACTTGAAGGAAGTGTTGAGGATAATAGAGGTTGAGTTGATTCAGCTAAAAAAATGGTTTGATATTAATAAGTTATCATTAAATGAGAAGAAAACTAAATTTTTGGTGTTTAGTGGTGCAAGGACAAATTGTGAAGCAAACTTAAAATTAAATCTAGTGGAAATCGATAGAGTATATGAAACTAAATTCTTGGGAATAATAATTATTCATAAATTAGGTTGGAAACCGCATATTAAATATATAAAGGGAAAAATATCCAAATCCATTGCTATTCTTTATAAAGTAAAACACATGCTGAATAAGAAATTTCTGCATATGTTATATTATTCTTTTATTTTTCCATATTTATTTTTGTGTTGAAGTTTTGGGAAATGTTAATAAAACAAACGTAGACCCAATAATTAAACTTCAAAAAAGGGTCATTAGAATAATACACAAAGCGTGCTACTATGAACATACCAATCCATTATTTATAAGTTCTAATGTGTTAAAATTTTCAGATATTGTGTTTTTAAAAACAATGGAAATTATGTTTCGAGTAAAGAACAACAGCCTTCCAGCTTGTATTCTTAGGTTATTTCAATTAAGAGAAGAAAACTATCATTTACGGGGGATATTGATTTTTGAAATAGGTAAAGCAAGAACGAATATAAAATACAAATGTATTTCAGTTTTAGGAGTTAAATGGTGGAACAAGCTCAGTGATGAGCTGAAGACATGTACTTCTTTGTTAAGGTTTAAGAAAACATTGAAAGGTGAAATGATTAAAAATTATAAAATATAGCAACGATTACTTTCATCCCATTGATTTTTTTTTTCTCTTTTTAACGTTGATGTTCCACGTAATCTTATTTTCAGTGAAGGTATAGGATAGGCAAATATAATCCTTGGCTTCAGCCTATTCCTTTTTCGGTCATGCTTTTTCTTTTCTTTTCTTTTTGTGTGTAAATGTGGATGATTGTTATATATGTATAATTTGTACTCTTAAACTGGTCACACAAAATGGTTAATGGTTGATGGTTGATTATATGACCGAAATAAACTTATTTCATTCATTCATTCATTCATTCATTATTTTATACGTAAGTAGTAAAACCTTAAAGTCACTTCTTAAGTGCACAGGAAGCCAGTGCAGGTGAGCCAGTATAGGCGTAATATGATCAAACTTTCTTGTTCTTTTCAAAAGTCTAGCAGCCGCATTTTGTACCAACTGTAATCTTTTAATGCTAGACATAAGGAGGCCCGAAAATAATATGTTACAGTAATCGAGACGAGACATCCATTGCTTTCGGTCTCCCCTAGAGGGGGGGGTTACCCACATATGCGGTCCTCTCCAAGGTTTCTCATAGTCATTCACATCGACGTCCCACTGGGGTGAGTTTTTCATTGCCCGTATGTGGGCTCTGTACCGAGGATGTCGTTGTGGCTTTTGCAGCCCTTTGAGAAACTTGTGATTTAGGGCTATATAAATAAACATTGATTGATTGATTGATTGAGACGTAACGAACGCATGAATAATGATCTCAGCGTCGCTGGTGGACAAAACGAAACAAATTTTAGCGATATTACGGAGATGAAAGAAGGCTGTTTTAGCAACACTCTTAATGTGTGACTCAAATGAGAGAGTTGGGTCGAAGATAATAACAAGATTCTTTACCGAGTCGCCTTGTGTAATTGTTTGGTTGTCAAATGTTAAGGTGGTTTTATTAAACAGGTGCCGGTGTCTAGCAGGACCGATAATCAGCATTTCCGTTTTCTTAGCGTTTCGGAGTTGCAAAAAGTTAGTGGACATCCATTGTTTAATTTCATTAAGACACGCCTCCAGGTGACTACAATCTGGTGTGTTGGTCAGCTTTAGGGGCATGTAGAGTTGGGTGTCACCAGCATAACAGTGAAAGCTAATACCGTATTTTGCGTATGATGTCACCTAGCGGCAGCATGTAAATGCTGAAAAGTGCAGGGCCAAGAAACGAACCCTGTGGAACTCCGCATGTTACCTTAACATAGTCCGAGGTCACATTGTTATGGGAGACGCACTGCATCCTGTCAGTAAGATAGGAGTTAAACCAAGACAAGGCTAAGTCTGACATACCAATACGTGTTTTGATATGATCTAATAAAATATTATGATCGACGATATCGAAAGCAGCGCTAAGATCAAGAAGCAGCAACATGGATGACTCATCAGCATCCATCGTTAGCAATAGATCATTAGTCATTTTTGCAAGGGCTGTCTCCGTAGAGTGATTTGCCCTGAAAGTGAAGTGAAGTGAATTACATTTATATAGCGCTTTTTCTCAAGTGACTCAAAGCGCTTTACATAGTGAAACCCAATATCTAAGTTACATTCAAACCAGTGTGGGTGGCACTGGGAGCAGGTGGGTAAAGTGTCTTGCCCAAGGACACAACGGCAGTGACTAGGATGGCGGAAGCGGGGATCGAACCTGCAACCCTCAAGTTGCTGGCACGGCCGCTCTACCAACCGAGCTATACCGCCCCAATGAAACCTTTTATTAAAGACTCTTGTTGGCAAAGACAGCAATGAGTGGCATCAGATGCCAACTTTGTACTTTGCTACGAGTTATTTAATGAATTTTGTACTGTTTCTCAAGTTCTTTATCAAAGTGCTGACACTCGCAACTTTTTTTGGCCCTACCGTTGGCTTATTTTGCAGGCGTATTTGGAAAATTTCTTTGGGCACTAGTTTCACTTTTTTATTCATATGAAATTATTTTTGTACTTTTATATTTAAAACTTGATTTTAATTTGATACGTGTTTTGTAAAAAAAAGTAATCTTAGGAAAAAAAAATTTCAATAATACATTTCATTTCCTTAGTGCAAAATAACAATTTCAACATCATAAAAACATAAATGTATACTCTTCCTATTTCAACTACAAATTTGAACGCAGTACCTCTGCCTTGCCAAACAAGTACTAATGCTGTGTGCCAAAGCGGAAATTTGCCACATATTCCTGTCAGTGACGGAGCAGAAAGCGGCTGGGAATACGTTAGCGGTAACATTTCATATGGAAGCGCCCTGTCATTCATTATTTGACATTTTACATGCGCTTCTTCATGCAAAACGAGGGGTTTGACCTTACAATAATTGAGAGGGTAAACCAAAATAAAGGCAACATTTTTTTTGCATACCGAATTAATTTATAAAATGGGTAAAAAATAATTCAATGTTTATTTTCACAAAATCCGATTTAACAAAGTTTGGACTTGGAAGAAAAAGCAGACGAGAGAAGAATGGATTTTTATGGTAGTTGTTCTTTTCATACAATGGCTCCTTAAGCCCTGACTCACATTAACTAAAGCAAAACGCTTGTTGCCAACATGTACACTATGAAACATGTGGGACACATTAAACTGTGATTGTGCAGCAGAATGACACCTGGTTTATCTCAAAAGCCTCTAAAACACAGACGAATTCACACAATTAGGCCTTTTTCATGTCTCGTAATCACATTTAAGAGAAAACAAATGAGCGTTTCATTCCGGCATTCGCTCTATCAAACATTAAAACTCCCACTGTTTTTCTCTGTTCAGCAGTTTCAGCGCAATAAAACACCAAAGTGCCCCGAAAACTTATATTTGTAGATGAGGGTTTTTTCAACCCTGCTCTCACAGTATCTGGGGTTATATCAGGACATTCTGAGAAGTAGGCAAAACAACGCTCACGAGACGAGGAGAGGAAGAAGAAAAAAAGGACGCTTTCAGTGCCCTTTTCCTGTGCAACTTCCCCAAAGATTCAGTCAATTATGACAACACCTTTTTTGCCCACTTAGCAGATATTCAACTCTGACTTATGTGACCACTTGCTTCGCAAAAGAGCACCTAAGATATAGATTTCATGCTTAGTGGGAGCCATGCTGGTACACTTCTCTGGTCATGTGACATTTGCTATGTATTTAATGCGATCGATCCCCTTGCCGGCAGCACGGTGGAACAAGAGTTAGTGCATGTGCCTCACAACTCGAAGGTCCTGGGTTCGATCCCCGGGCTCGTGGTCTTTCTGTGTGGAGTTTGCATGTTCTCCCTGTGACTGCGTGGGTTCCCTCTGGGTACTCCGGCTTCCTCCCACCTCCAAAGACATTTACCTGGGGATAGGTTGATTGGCAACACTAAAATGGCCCTAATGTGTGAATGTGAGTGTAAATGTTGTCTGTCTATCTGTGTTGGCCCTGCGATGAGGTGGCAACTTGTCCAGGAGGTACCCCGCCTCCCGCCTGAATTCAGCTGATATAGGCTGCAGCACCCCCCGCGACCCTGAAAGGGACAAGCAGTAGAAAATGGATGGACGGATATATCCCCTTGCCAGTCATTAATGGTAACTGTCCGGGATGTGCCGATTGTTCGACCAACGATCAGTATCGGACGATTTATATGAAAAAGTATGTGATTGGCATTGTTAATTAATGTCTGTCAATGCCGATCGTAATTAGATCGATATTTTCTATTTGTTCAAAAAAGTTTTATGTTGTTTTTGTTAATGTATAAAAATATGTCTCAAGACACAGGAGGACTTTGAGGGCAAACATTATTTAGAAAATTGTGGTAGATTGTAGTTTTTAATTTTGTGTAGTTATTATGTACCATTGATTTTGTTTTGCTCAAACAATTGTATGTAATAAAATGTAACAAGGAACTAGTTAAAATATTGTGCTTGTATTGTTAAACTGTCAATAGCACTCATCATAAAAATATATAGATAATACATGTGATCGGTATTGGTATCGGCCGATTTCAGTCACGGAAGATCGGTAACTGAATGGGCAGCATATACATATATATATATATATATATATATATTTTTGTATATTTAA